>NC_138591.1:19647305-19818305 GCF_964289735.1 Phaethon aethereus
TCTATTGGAGCCTTTGGCCGCGCCGCCCGCCTCGTTTCGGAGCCTTTGGCTGCGCCGCCCACCTCGTTTCGGAGCCTTTGGCCGCGCCGCCCACCTCGTTTCGGAGCCTTTGGCCGTGTCGCCCGCCTTCTTTTGGAGCCTTTGGCCGTGTCGCCCGCCTCCTTTTCGGAGCCTTTGGCCGCGCCACCCGCTTTCGTTTCGGAGTCTTTGGCTGCGCCGCCCGCCTCCATTTGCAGCCTTTGGCCACGTCGACCGCCTCCTTTCGGAGCCTTTGGCCACATCGACCGCCTCCTTTCGGAGCCTTTGGCCCCGTCGATGGACTCCTTTCGGAGCCTTTGGCCCCGTCGACCGCCTCCTTTCGGAGCCTTTGGCCCCGTCGATGGCCTGCTTTCGGAGCCTTTGGCCCCGGCGACCTCCTCCTTTTGGAGCCTTTGGCCCCGGCGACCGCCTCCTTTCGCAGCCTTTGGCCCATCGACCGCCTCCTTCCGGAGCCTTTGGCCCCGGCGACCACCTCCTTCCGGAGCCTTTGGCCCCGTCGCCCGCCTCCTTCCGGAGCCTTTGGCCCCGTCGCCCGCCTCCTGTCGGAGCCTTTGGCCCCGTCGCCCGCCTCCTGTCGGAGCCTTTGGCCCCGTCGCCCGCCTCCTGTCGGAGTCTTTGGCCCCGTCGCCCGCCTCCTTTCGGAGCCTTTGGCCCCGTCGCCCGCCTCGTGTCGGAGCCTTTGGCCCCGTCGACCGCCTCCTTTCGCAGCCTTTGGCCCCGTCGACCGCCTCCTTTCGCAGCCTTTGGCACCGTCGACTGCGTCCTTTCGGAGCCTTTGGCCGTGTTGCCAGCCTCCTTTTGGAGGCTTTCGCCGCGTCGCCCCCCAGGAGCCTCTCACCGCGTCGCGCCCCATGGGCCTCTCTACGCGTCGCGCCTCGGAAGCCTCTCACAGTATCGCCACTGAGGAGCCTCTCGCCGCGTGGCCCCCGAGGAGCCTGTTGCCCCGTGGCCCCCGAGGAGCCTTTTGCCGCGTCGCCCACCTGCCTTCGGAGCCTTTTGCCGCAACGGTGGCTTCGTTTCGGAGCCCTTTGCCGCGTCGGCCGACTCGTTTCGGAACCTTTGTCCGCGTCGGCCGCCTCCTTTCGGAGGCTTTTGCCGCGCCGCCCGCCTCCTTTTGGAGCCTTTGGCCGCGTCGGCCGCCTCCTTTTGGAGCCTTTGGCCGCGTGGACCGCCTCCTTTTGGAGCCTTTGGCCCCGGCGACCGCCTCCTTTTGGAGCCTTTGGACCTGTCGACCGCCTCCTTGCGGAGCCTTTCGCCGCGCCGCCCGCCTCCTTTCGCAGCTTTTGGCCCCATCGACGGCCTCTTTTCTTCCTGAGGAGTCGTTTGTCATGTCGTCCGGCTGTTTTGGGACCCTTTCATCGCTTCACGCCCGAGAAGCCTCTCACAGCGTCGCCACCGAGGAGCCTCTCGCTGAGTGGCCCCCGAGGAGACTCTCGCCGCCTGTCCCCCGAGGACCCTTTGGCAGCGTCGCCCGCCTCCTTTCACAGCCTTTGGCCACGCCGACCGCCTCCTTTCGGAGCCTTTGGCCGCGCCGACCGCCTCCTTTTGGAGTCTTTGGCCCCGTCGACTGCCTCCTTTCGGAGATTTTGGCCCCGTCGACCGCCTTCTTTCGGAGCCTTTGGCACTGTCGACTCCCTCCTTTCTTCCTGAGTAGTCGTTTGTCATGTTGCCCGGCTGTTCTCGGATCCTTTCGTCTCTTCATGTCCGAGGAGCCTCTCGCCGCGTCGCCCGCGTCCTTTCGGAGCCTTTGGCCGCGTTGCCTGCCTCCTTTCGGAGCCTCTCGCCGCGTCGCATCCCAGGAGCCTCTCGCCGCGTCGCGTCCCAGGAGCCTCTCGCCGCGTCGCGTCCCAGGAGCCTCTCGCCGCGTCGCGTCCCAGGAGCCTCTTGCCGCATCGCGCCTCAGGAGGCTCTCGCAGTATCGCCACTGAGGAGCCTCTCACTGCATAGACCCCGACGAGCCTGTCGCCCCGTGGCCCCCAAGGAGCCTTTTGCCGCGTCGCCCGCCTGCCTTCGGAGCCTTTTGTCGCGTCGGCCGCCTCGTTTCGGAGTCCTTTGCCGCGTCGACCGCCTCCGTTTTGGAGCCTTTCGCCACGCTGACCGCCTCCTTTTGGAGCCTTTGGCCGCGTTGACCACCTCGTTTCGGAGGCTTTGGCCGCGCCGCCTGCCTCCTTTCGTAGCCTTTGGCCCCGTCGACTGCCTCCTTTCGGAGCCTTTGGCCGCGTTGACCGCCTCGTTTCGGAGGCTTTGGCCGCGCCGCCTGCCTCCTTTCGTAGCCTTTGGCCCCGTCGACCGCCTCCTTTCGGAGCCTATGGCCCCGTCGACCGCCTCCTTTCGGAGCCTATGGCCCCGTCGACCGCCTCCTTTCGGAGCCTATGGCCCCGTCGACCGCCTCCTTTCGGAGCCTTTGGCCCCGTCGACCGCCTCCTTTCGGAGCCTTTGGCCCCGTCGACCGCCTCCTTTCGGAGCCTTTGGCCGCGCCGACCGCCTCCTTTCGGAGCCTTTGGCCGCGCCGACCGCCTCCTTTCGGAGCCTTTGGCCGCGTCGACCGCCTCCTTTCGGAGCCTTTGGCCCCGTCGACCGCCTCCTTTCGGAGCCTTTGGCCCCGTCGACCGCCTCCTTTCGGAGCCTATGGCCCCGTCGAGCGCCTCCTTTCGGAGCCTTTGGCCCCGTCGAGCGCCTCCTTTCGGAGCCTTTGGCCCCGTCGAGCGCCTCCTTTCGGAGCCTTTGGCCCCGTCGAGCGCCTCCTTTCGGAGCCTTTGGCCCCGTCGAGCGCCTCCTTTCGGAGCCTTTGGCCCCGTCGAGCGCCTCCTTTCGGAGCCTTTGGCCCCGTCGAGCGCCTCCTTTCGGAGCCTTTGGCCCCGTCGAGCGCCTCCTTTCGGAGCCTTTGGCCCCGTCGAGCGCCTCCTTTCGGAGCCTTTGGCCCCGTCGAGCGCCTCCTTTCGGAGCCTTTGGCCCCGCCGACCGCCTCCTTTCGGAGCCTTTGGCCCCGTCGACCGCCTCCTTTCGGAGCCTTTGGCCCCGTCGACCGCCTCCTTTCGGAGCCCTTGGCCGCGCCGACCGCCTCCTTTCGGAGCCTTTGGCCCCGCCGACCGCCTCCTTTCGGAGCCTTTGGCCCCGCCGACCGCCTCCTTTCGGAGCCTTTGGCCCCGCCGACCGCCTCCTTTCGGAGCCTTTGGCCCCGTCGACCGCCTCCTTTCGGAGCCTTTGGCCGCGCCGACCGCCTCCTTTCGGAGCCTTTGGCCGCGCCGACCGCCTCCTTTCGGAGCCTTTGGCCCCGTCGACCGCCTCCTTTCGGAGCCTTTGGCCCCGTCGACCGCCTCCTCTCGGAGCCTTTGGCCCCGTCGACCGCCTCCTCTCGGAGCCTTTGGCCCCGCCGACCGCCTCCTTTCGGAGCCTTTGGCCCCGTCGAGCGCCTCCTTTCGGAGCCTTTGGCCGCGCCGAGCGCCTCCTTTCGGAGCCTATGGCCCCGTCGACCGCCTCTTTTCGGAGCCTATGGCCCCGTCGAGCGCCTCCTTTCGGAGCCTTTGGCCCCGTCGAGCGCCTCCTTTCGGAGCCTTTGGCCCCGTCGAGCGCCTCCTTTCGGAGCCTTTGGCCCCGTCGAGCGCCTCCTTTCGGAGCCTTTGGCCCCGTCGAGCGCGTCCTTTCGGAGCCTTTGGCCCCGTCGAGCGCCTCCTTTCGGAGCCTTTGGCCCCGTCGAGCGCCTCCTTTCGGAGCCTTTGGCCCCGTCGAGCGCCTCCTTTCGGAGCCTTTGGCCCCGTCGACCGCCTCCTTTCGGAGCCTTTGGCCCCGTCGACCGCCTCCTTTCGGAGCCATTGGCCCCGTCGACCGCCTCCTTTCGGAGCCTTTGGCCCCGTCGACCGCCTCCTTTCGGAGCCTTTGGCCCCGTCGACCGCCTCCTTTCGGAGCCTTTGGCCGCGCCGACCGCCTCCTTTCGGAGCCTTTGGCCGCGCCGACCGCCTCCTTTTGGAGCCTTTGGCCCCGTCGACCGCCTCCTTTCGGAGCCTTTGGCCCCGTCGACCGCCTCCTTTCGGAGCCTTTGGCCCCGTCGACCGCCTCCTCTCGGAGCCTTTGGCCCCGCCGACCGCCTCCTTTCGGAGCCTTTGGCCCCGTCGAGCGCCTCCTTTCGGAGCCTTTGGCCGCGCCGCCCGCCTCCTTTCGGAGCCTTTGGCCCCGTCGAGCGCCTCCTTTCGGAGCCTTTGGCCCCGTCGACCGCCTCCTTTCGGAGCCTTTGGCCCCGTCGACCGCCTCCTTTCGGAGCCTTTGGCCCCGTCGACCGCCTCCTTTCGGAGCCTTTGGCCCCGTCGACCGCCTCCTTTCGGAGCCTTTGGCCCCGTCGACCGCCTCCTTTCGGAGCCTTTGGCCCCGTCGACCGCCTCCTTTCGGAGCCTTTGGCCCCGTCGACCGCCTCCTTTCGGAGCCTTTGGCCCCGTCGACCGCCTCCTTTCGGAGCCTTTGGTCCCGTCGACCGCCTCCTTTCGGAGCCTTTGGCCCCGTCGACCGCCTCCTCTCGGAGCCTTTGGCCCCGTCGACCGCCTCCTTTCGGAGCATTTGGCTGCGCCGCCCGCCTCCTTTCGCAGTCTATGGCCCCGTCGACCGCCTCCTTTTCAGAGCCTTTGGCAAGGTCGACTGCCTCCTTCCTTCTTGAGGAGTCGTTTGTCACGTTCCCGGATGTTTTCGGATCCTTTCATCTCTTCAGGCCCGAGGAACCTCTCGCCGCGTCGCCCCCGAGGAGCCTTTGGCTGCGTCGCCCGCCTCCTTTCGAAGGCTTTGAACGTGCCGCCTGCCTCCTGTCGGAGTGTTTGGCCCCGTCGACCGCCTGCTTTCGCAGCCTTTGGCCCTCTTTACCGCGGCTTTTCTTCCTGAGGAGTCGTTTTGTCATGTCGCCCGGCTGTTTTCGGATCCTTTCGTCGCTTCCCGCCCGAGGAGGCGCTCACTGCGTGTCCCCCGAGGAGGCGCTCACTGCGTGTCCCCCGAGGAGCCACTCGCCGCGTGTCCCCCGAGGAGCCTCTCGCCGCGTGTCCCCCGAGGAGCCTTTGGCCGCGTCGTCCCCGAGGAGCCTTTGGCTGCGTTGCCCGCCTCCTTTCGGAGCCTTTGGCCCAGTCGATGGACTCCTTGCGGAGCCTTTGGCCCCGTTGACCGCCTCTTTTCTTCCTGAGGTGTCGTTTGTCACGTCGCCCGGCTCTTTTCGGACCCTTTCGTCGCTTCACGACCGAGGAGGCGCTCACTGCGTTGCCCCCGAGGAGCCTCTTGCTGCGTGGCCCCGAGGAGCCTCTCGCCGCGTCGCCCCTGAGGAGCCTTTGGCTGCGTTTCCCGCGTCCTTTCGGAGCCTTTGGCCGCGTTGCCTGCCTCCTTTCGGAGCCTCTCGCCGCGTCGGGCCCCAGGAGCCTCTCGCCGCGTCGGGCCCCAGGAGCCTCTCGCAGTATCGCCGCTGAGGAGCGTCTCACCGCGTAGACCCCGAGGAGCCTGTCGCCCCGTGGCCCCCGAGGAGCCTTTTGCCGCGTCGCCCGCCTGCCTTCGGCGCCTTTTGCCGCGTCGCCCGCCTTGTTTCAGAGTCCTTTGCCACGTCGGCCGCCTCCTTTTGGAGCCTTTGACCGCGTCGACCGCCTCCTTTTGGAGCCTTTGACCGCGTCGACCGCCTCCTTTTGGAGTCTTTGGCCGCATCGACCGCCTCCTTTTGGAGCCTTTGACCCCGTCGACCGACTCGTTTCGGAGCATTTGTCCGTGCCGCCCGCCTCCTTTCGGAGCCTATGGCCCTGTCGACCGCCTCCTGTCGGAGCCTTTGGCACCGTCGATGGCCTCCTTTCTTCCTGAGGAGTCGTTTGTCACGTCGCCCGGCTGTTTTCGGAGACTCTCGTCCCTTCACGCCCGAGGAGCCTCTCGCCGCGTGTCCCCCGAGGAGCCTTTGGCCGCGTCGCCCGCCCTCTTTGCGGAGCCATTGGCCGCGCCACCCGCCTCCTTTCGGAGCCTTTGGCCGTTCCGCCCGCATCCTTTCACAGCCTTTGGCCGCGACGTCCGCCTCGTTTCGCAGAATTTGGCCGTGCCGCCCGCCTCCTTTCGGAGCCTTTGGCCGCGCCGTCCGCCTCCTTTCGGAGCCTTTGGCCCCATCGACCGCCTCCTTTCGGAGCCTTTGGCCCCGTCGACCGCCTCCTTTCGGAGCCTTTGGCCCCGTCGACCGCCTTCTTTCGGAGCCTATGGCCCCGTAGACCGCCTCCTTTCTTCCTGAGAAGTTGTTTGTGATGTTGCCCGGGTGTTTTCGGATCCTTTCGTGTCTTCACGTCCAAGGAGCCTCTCGCCGCGTCGCCCCCGTCCTTTCGGAGCCTTTGGCTGCGTCGCACGCGTCCTTTCGGAGCCTTTGGCCGTGTTGCCTGCCTCCTTTCGGAACCTCTCGCCGCGTCGCGCCCCAGGAGCCTCTCGCCGCGTCGCGACCCAGGAGCCTCTCGCCACGTCGGGCCCCAGGAGCCTCTCGCAGTATTGCCGCTGAGGAGCGTCTCACCGCGTAGACCCCGAGGAGCCTGTCGCCCCGTGGCCCCCGAGGAGCCTTTTGCCGCGTCGCCCGCCTGCCTTCGGTGCCTTTTGCCGCGTAGGCTGCCTCGTTTCGGAGTCCTTTGCCGCGTCGGCCGCCTCCTTTTGGAGCCTTTGACCGCGTCGACCGCCTCCTTTTGGAGTCTTTGGCCGCATCGACCGCCTCCTTTTGGACCCTTTGACTCCGTTGACCGACTCGTTTCGGAGCATTTGTCCGTGCCGCCCGCCTCCTTTCGGAGCCTATGGCCCTGTCGACCGCTTCCTGTCGGAGCCTTTGGCACCGTCGAGCGCCTCCTTTCGGAGCCTTTGGCCGCGCCGCCCGCCTCCTTTCGGAGCCTTTGGCCCCGCCGACCCCCTCCTTTCGGAGCCTTTGGCCCCGTCGACCGCCTCCTTTCGGAGCCTTTGGCCCCGTCGACCGCCTCCTTTCGGAGCCTTTGGCCGTGCCGCCCGCCTCCTTTCGGAGCCTTTGGCCGCGCCGACCGCCTCCTTTCGGAGCCTTTGGCCCCGTCGACCGCCTCCTTTCGGAGCCTTTGGCCCCGTCGACCGCCTCCTCTCGGAGCCTTTGGCCCCGTCGACCGCCTCCTCTCGGAGCCTTTGGCCCCGCCGACCGCCTCCTTTCGGAGCCTTTGGCCCCGTCGAGCGCCTCCTTTCGGAGCCTTTGGCCGCGCCGCCCGCCTCCTTTCGGAGCCTTTGGCCCCGTCGACCGCCTCCTTTCGGAGCCTTTGGCCCCGTCGAGCGCCTCCTTTCGGAGCCTTTGGCCCCGTCGACCGCCTCCTTTCGGAGCCTTTGGCCGCGCCGACCGCCTCCTTTCGGAGCCTTTGGCCGCGCCGACCGCCTCCTTTCGGAGCCTTTGGCCGCGCCGACCGCCTCCTTTCGGAGCCTATGGCCCCGTCGACCGCCTCCTTTCGGAGCCTATGGCCCCGTCGACCGCCTCTTTTTGGAGCCTATGGCCCCGTCGAGCGCCTCCTTTCGGAGCCTTTGGCCCCGTCGAGCGCCTCCTTTCGGAGCCTTTGGCCCCGTCGAGCGCCTCCTTTCGGAGCCTTTGGCCCCGTCGAGCGCCTCCTTTCGGAGCCTTTGGCCCCGTCGAGCGCCTCCTTTCGGAGCCTTTGGCCCCGTCGAGCGCCTCCTTTCGGAGCCTTTGGCCGCGCCGACCGCCTCCTTTCGGAGCCTTTGGCCGCGCCGACCGCCTCCTTTCGGAGCCTTTGGCCCCGTCGACCGCCTCCTTTCGGAGCCTTTGGCCCCGTCGAGCGCCTCCTTTCGGAGCCTTTGGCCGCGCCGACCGCCTCCTTTCGGAGCCTTTGGCCGCGCCGACCGCCTCCTTTCGGAGCCTTTGGCCGCGCCGACCGCCTCCTTTCGGAGCCTTTGGCCGCGCCGACCGCCTCCTTTCGGAGCCTTTGGCCGCGCCGACCGCCTCCTTTCGGAGCCTTTGGCCGCGCCGACCGCCTCCTTTCGGAGCCTTTGGCCCCGTCGACCGCCTCCTTTCGGAGCCTTTGGCCCCGTCGAGCGCCTCCTTTCGGAGCCTTTGGCCCCGTCGACCGCCTCCTTTCGGAGCCTTTGGCCGCGCCGACCGCCTCCTTTCGGAGCCTTTGGCCCCGTCGACCGCCTCCTTTCGGAGCCTTTGGCCCTGTCGACCGCCTCCTTTCGGAGCCTTTGGCCCTGTCGACCGCCTCCTGTCGGAGCCTTTGGCACCGTCGATGGCCTCCTTTCTTCCTGAGGAGTCGTTTGTCACGTCGCCCGGCTGTTTTCGGAGACTCTCGTCCCTTCACGCCCGAGGAGCCTCTCGCCGCGTGTCCCCCGAGGAGCCTTTGGCCGCGTCGCCCGCCCTCTTTGCGGAGCCATTGGCCGCGCCGACCGCCTCCTTTCGGAGCCTTTGGCCCTGTCGAGCGCCTCCTTTCGGAGCCTTTGGCCCCGTCGCCCGCCTCCTTTCGGAGCATTTGGCCCCGTCGCCCGCCTCCTTTCGGAGCCTTTGGCCCCGTCGACCGCCTACTTTTGGAGTCTTTGGCCCCGTCGGCCGCCTCCTTTCGGAGCCTTTGGCCCCGTCGACCGCCTCCTTTCGGAGCCTTTGGCCCCGTCGACCGCCTCCTTTCGGAGCCTTTGGCCCCGTCGACCGCCTCCTCTCGGAGCCTTTGGCCCTGCCGACCGCCTCCTTTCGGAGCCTTTGGCCCCGTCGAGCGCCTCCTTTCGGAGCCTTTGGCCGCGCCGCCCGCCTCCTTTCGGAGCCTTTGGCCCCGTCGACCGCCTCCTTTCGGAGCCTTTGGCCCCGTCGACCGCCTCCTTTCGGAGCCTTTGGCCCCGTCGACCGCCTCCTTTCGGAGCATTTGGCTGCGCCGCCCGCCTCCTTTCGCAGTCTATGGCCCCGTCGACCGCCTCCTTTTCAGAGCCTTTGGCAAGGTCGACTGCCTCCTTCCTTCCTGAGGAGTCGTTTGTCACGTTCCCGGATGTTTTCGGATCCTTTCATCTCTTCAGGCCCGAGGAACCTCTCGCCGCGTCGCCCCCGAGGAGCCTTTGGCTGCGTCGCCCGCCTCCTTTCGAAGGCTTTGAACGTGCCGCCTGCCTCCTGTCGGAGTGTTTGGCCCCGTCGACCGCCTGCTTTCGCAGCCTTTGGCCCTGTTTACCGCGGCTTTTCTTCCTGAGGAGTCGTTTTGTCATGTCGCCCGGCTGTTTTCGGATCCTTTCGTCGCTTCCCGCCCGAGGAGGCGCTCACTGCGTGTCCCCCGAGGAGGCGCTCACTGCGTGTCCCCCGAGGAGCCACTCGCCGCGTGTCCCCCGAGGAGCCTCTCGCCGCGTGTCCCCCGAGGAGCCTTTGGCCGCGTCGTCCCCGAGGAGCCTTTGGCTGCGTTGCCCGCCTCCTTTCGGAGCCTTTGGCCCAGTCGATGGACTCCTTGCGGAGCCTTTGGCCCCGTTGACCGCCTCTTTTCTTCCTGAGGTGTCGTTTGTCACGTCGCCCGGCTCTTTTCGGACCCTTTCGTCGCTTCACGACCGAGGAGGCGCTCACTGCGTTGCCCCCGAGGAGCCTCTTGCTGCGTGGCCCCGAGGAGCCTCTCGCCGCGTCGCCCCTGAGGAGCCTTTGGCTGCGTTTCCCGCGTCCTTTCGGAGCCTTTGGCCGCGTTGCCTGCCTCCTTTCGGAGCCTCTCGCCGCGTCGGGCCCCAGGAGCCTCTCGCCGCGTCGGGCCCCAGGAGCCTCTCGCAGTATCGCCGCTGAGGAGCGTCTCACCGCGTAGACCCCGAGGAGCCTGTCGCCCCGTGGCCCCCGAGGAGCCTTTTGCCGCGTCGCCCGCCTGCCTTCGGCGCCTTTTGCCGCGTCGCCCGCCTTGTTTCAGAGTCCTTTGCCACGTCGGCCGCCTCCTTTTGGAGCCTTTGACCGCGTCGACCGCCTCCTTTTGGAGCCTTTGACCGCGTCGACCGCCTCCTTTTGGAGTCTTTGGCCGCATCGACCGCCTCCTTTTGGAGCCTTTGACCCCGTCGACCGACTCGTTTCGGAGCATTTGTCCGTGCCGCCCGCCTCCTTTCGGAGCCTATGGCCCTGTCGACCGCCTCCTGTCGGAGCCTTTGGCACCGTCGATGGCCTCCTTTCTTCCTGAGGAGTCGTTTGTCACGTCGCCCGGCTGTTTTCGGAGACTCTCGTCCCTTCACGCCCGAGGAGCCTCTCGCCGCGTGTCCCCCGAGGAGCCTTTGGCCGCGTCGCCCGCCCTCTTTGCGGAGCCATTGGCCGCGCCACCCGCCTCCTTTCGGAGCCTTTGGCCCCGTCGCCCGCCTCCTTTCGGAGCCTTTGGCCGCGTCGACCGCCTCCTTTCGGAGCCTTTGGCCCCGTCGACCGCCTCCTCTCGGAGCCTTTGGCCCCGTCGACCGCCTCCTTTCGGAGCCTATGGCCCCGTCGACTGCCTCCTTTCGGAGCCTATGGCCCCGTCGACCGCCTCCTTTCGGAGCCTTTGGCCCCGTCGAGCGCCTCCTTTCGGAGCCTTTGGCCCCGTCGACCGCCTCCTTTCGGAGCCTTTGGCCGCGCCGCCCGCCTCCTTTCGGAGCCTTTGGCCGCGCCGCCCGCCTCCTTTCGGAGCCTTTGGCCGCGCCGCCCGCCTCCTTTCGGAGACTTCGGCGGTGCCGCTCGCCTCCTTTCGGAGCCTTTTACCCCGTCGACTGCCTCCTTTCGGAGCCTTTGGCCGCGTCTCCCGCCTCCTTTTGGAGATTTTTCCCGTGCCGCTCGCTTCCTTTTCGGAGCCTTTTGCCGCGTCGCCCGCCTCCTTTTGGAGCCTTTTACCCTGTCGACTCTGTGAAATATGTTTATCTGATTGGTGTGATGAAGTGTAATCTTCTGTACTTTCATGGATTTCTCCTGCACCATGAAAAGGGGTATTTTACAGGAGAAAGTGAAACTACTTTGCTGGTATATCAGCTCAAACCAGTTTGACCACTGACCGCATAGTATTGTGTAAAGAAAGTGCATGCATAAGGTTTGGGGTCATCCTGGGGGCACGCGGAGGAAGATTCGAGAAGACTCCAGCAGGAGAAGAGGGCATGCGCTGAAGAAGACACGCCTGTTCATTAATATGTATTAGAAGACACGCCTATTCATGAATATGTATTAGCGAACAGGATCACGCTGAGGAGGAGTCGAGAACGATCCTAGAAGGAGAAGAGGGCATGCGCCGAAGAAGACACGCCTATTCATGAATATGTATTAACGGATAGATATAAACCAGGAACAGGAACTGAACCGCGTGCGTCTTGGTGGAGCAGAGACTCCCGGCGCACCCAGCGCTGTTTGCTTGCCTCTATTCGCTTAATAAATTGTAAATTTGAATTGGAATCCTGTTTGGGACTAAATCATTTATAACAATTGGGGGCTCGTCCGGGAGGGTCTTGGTTCCTGAATTCTGACTTGATCTAGGAGGGGCACCCCACCTTTTGGTGGCTCCTGATCGGGTCGGGTCGGGACTAACGCCATCCTGAACCTGAATAGGGGTAAGCAAAGAATTTGATTTTTTTATGAGCTCCCTTGCCGGCTGCAGCAGTTTATTTTGCCCGTAATTCTGCGCGCGAAGATCCGAACTAAGACGACGGAGTCGTAAGTATTTAACGTGTATACCGTTCAGTTGGGTAGGATTCGGTTGCCTGTGTGTGTAAGAGTGTGACTGAGACGGAACCTAGTTCCGAAGCGATTGTGGAGGTCTTCTAACCGCGGTTCCAATCTCCCGCGAGGGACTTGGCCGGTGAAGGACCGAAGCGATTCTTAGAGGATTCGTGGGTGGGTGATAGGTCCTAAACCCCCTGCAAGACACTCTTACTGGTAGCCAAGGGCTGTAGGAATTGCCACAGTAAAAATTCCTAGATGGGTCAGACGAAATCGAGAACCCAGGACCAGAAGAAAGGGAGCGAATTACTAGAAATACCTCCGGAGAGTCCATTAGGAATAATGATTGAAAATTGGAATGATAGGGGCCCCAGAAAAGGAAAAAGTAAATTAAAAGTAGTTCAATATTGTATGGTAGAATGGCCAAAAGAACCTTTGAGACCACATGTCTTCTGGCCTGTTTTTGGATCTTTTGAAGACTGGGTCTGCCAGGCCTTAAATATATATGTTAATTCAAAGGAACCTTTTAGTCAGGAGGAAAGTGATTATGCAGGATTATGGGACAGAACTTTACGTTCTTTTCCAGCCTCAAAACTTACATTAAAAACAGATGAAAAGTTTGAGGAAGAAGAAGAGGGGAAAAGTGAAAAGGAAAAAGATGATAAATGGGAGCCACTGGATAACCTACCGCCTCCATATTCTAATAATCCATCTCTGGCGGCGGCTCCCCCTCCGGTGGCCGTAGTATCTCCACCACCAACAGCACCGGAATTAGATCGACCTCCGGCTGCATGTACGAGAAGTAGGACTGCTGTATCTGAGGGAGCTTCTCTATATCCCTTACGAGAAGTACCCCTCGGAGGCAATCAGGGAGGCATCGGGTTTGTGGCAGTCCCATTAAATACCACAGACGTAAGAAATTTCAAGAAAGAAATGGGGACCCTATTAGATGATCCCCTCGGAGTAGCTGAAAAATTGGACCAATTCCTAGGCCCCAATACTTATACCTGGGAAGAAATACAGTCCATTTTAGGGATCCTATTCACTGTTGAGGAAAGGGGAATGATTAGACAAGCTGGAATGAGAATTTGTGAAAGACAGAATCAGGCAGGACCCCCGGGAGATCAGAGATGGCCAAATGTGGATCCCCACTGGGATCATCAACAACCCCAAGGAAGACAAAATATGAGGGATTTGAGAACGTTAATCATACAGGGAATAAGGGAAGCGGTTCCCCGAGGGCAAAACATTACTAAAGCATTTAATGAACAACAAGGGAAAGACGAATCTCCAACAGAATGGTTGGAGAGGTTGAGGAAAAACCTACAAATGTATTCTGGACTTGATCCGAATACAGTGGCTGGGACCGCACTCCTTGAAACACAATTTGTAGCTAAATCCTGGGGGGATATAAGAAGGAAATTAGAAAAATTGGAAGATTGGCAAGAAAGAGGATTAGAGGAGTTACTTAGAGAAGCCCAGAAAGTCTATGTTAGGAGGGACGAAGAAAAACAAAAAGCAAAAGCAAAAATTTTTGTAGCAGCAGTAAGGGAAAGTCAGAAAAATAAGGCGATTCCTGGAGAGAAAAGGGAAAAAAGAATAGAGCAGACAGCCTTATCGAGAAAGATTTACAATTCCCGTCTGTTACTACTGTAACAAGAGGGGACATGTTCAGAAGAACTGCCGTAAGCGGGAACAAGATGAGAAGATGTTCAAAGAAGATTAGGGGTGTCGGGGGCTCTATCTTCTGGGGACTTCAACATCAACAGAGCCCTTGATAAAATTATTAATTGGTCCCCATGAAGAGGAAGTTTTATTTTTAGTGGATACAGGGGCAGAAAAGTCAACCATTCAAAAACTTCCAAAAGGAATAGAAAAGGGGAAGAGTTACGTGTCAGTAGTAGGAGCAAAAGGAGAGCCTTTTAAAGGAAATATATTGAAAGATGTAGAAGTAGAAACAGAAAAGAAAATTTGTCTTAATGATTTACTTTTGCTCCCTGAAGCGGAATACAATTTATTAGGAAGGGATTTGATTTTGAAGTTAAACTTGAGCATTCAGAGTCAAGGGGACAAATTGCAGATTAAATGATACACTTTAACACAAGAGGATGAAGAAGCTATTAACCCCTCAGTGTGGTATAAGGAAGGGGAAACTGGAAAAATAAAAATGGACCCCATAAGGGTTCAAATAATAGATCCGCACGGCCCAATTAGAATCAAGCAATACCCTATACCTATGGAGGGTCGAAAAGGATTAAAACCTGTAGTTGACAGACTTTTGGAAAAAGGAACCCTAGAACCATGTATGTCACCTCATAACACGCCCATTCTTCTTCCCGTAAAGAAACCGGATGGGTCATACAGGATGGTGCAGGACTTAAGAGCTGTAAATGAGCGAACAATCACTAAATTCCCTGTGGTGGCAAATCCTTATACTTTATTGAGTCATATATCTCCCAAACATACTTGGTATAGTGTAATAGATTTGAAAGATGCTTTTTGGGCCTGTCCTCTGGATGAGGGATCCAGAGATTATTTTGCCTTTGAGTGGGAGGACCCCGAAACAGGACGAAAACAACAATTAAGATGGACTGTGCTACCACAAGGGTTTACAGAGTCACCAAATCTATTTGGACAAACTTTAGAAAAAATTCTACAAGATTTCACAATACCTAAGGAGGTAAAATTATTGCAATTTGTGGACGATTTATTAGTAGCAGGAGAAACTGAAGAGGGGATCCGAAAAGCCACCATTAAATTGTTAAATTTTCTAGGGGAAAAGGGATTAAAGGTGTCCCGATCAAAGCTACAGTTTGTAGAACAAGAAGTAAAATACTGAGGACATTGGCTGAGTAAGGGAAGGAAGAAGTTAGATCCTGATAGGGTATCTGGGATTCTATCCTTAAGACCCCCACAAACTAAAACGGAAATTAGGCAAATACTGGGATTATTAGGATATTGTAGACCATGGCTTGAAAATTATAGTGATAAAGTAAAATTCTTATATGAAAAATTAACTAATAACCAACTTAAATGGTTTATTGAAGATGATCAGAGATTTGAGGAAGTAAAAAAGGCATTAATACAAGCACCTGTATTGAGCCTCCCAGATCTAGAAAAACCTTTCTATCTCTTTGTGAATACATCAAGCCAGACAGCATACGGAGTTCTTACTCAAGACTGGGCAGGAATCAAAAAACCCGTGGGGTATTGTTCTAAGTTACTTGATCCAGTAAGCAGAGGATGGCCTGCCTGTCTCCAAGCTTTGGTTGCTACAGCATTATTAATAGAAGAAGTTAGGAAGATTACCTTTAGTGCTCCTTTAACAGTGTATACCCCACACAATGTCAGAAATGTTTTACAACAAAAAGCGGAAAAATGGTTAACGGACAGCCGAATCCTAAAGTATGAAGCAATACTAATAGACTCCTCTGACTTAGAACTGAGGGTGACTTCTGCTCAGAGTCCAGCACAATTTTTGTTTGGAGAACCATCAGAGGAATTACAACATGGCTGTTTAGAGGTAATTGAGACCCAGACAAAGGTGAGACCAGATTTAAGAGATGCTGAGTTGGAAAATGGAGAAGCGCTGTTTATAGATGGCTCCTCCAGAGTGGTAGAAGGGAAGAGAAAATCGGGTTATGCAGTAATTAATAAGGACTTGGAACTTGTGGAATCAGGACCTCTGAGTCCATCATGGTCAGCTCAGGCTTGTGAGCTGTATGCCCTATGTCGGGCCCTGGAATTATTAAAAGGAAGAAGTGGGACTATATTTACAGATTCTAAATACGCATATGGGGTGGTCCACACTTTTGGAAAAATTTGGGAAGAAAGAGGTTTGATTAATACTCAAGGGAGGAATTTAATACATCAAGAATTAATAGTAAAGATTTTGAAGGCGTTAAGAGAACCAAAGGAGATAGCAGTGGTACATGTGAGGGGACACCAAAAGGGATTAGATTACCGAACTACAGGAAATAACTTAGCAGATAAAGAGGCCCAGGAAGCAGCCGTGAGGGCTAAAGTGGCCAAAATTAATGTAATACAAACAAAGGAGGACACCAGCAAAGAAGAACGAGAGGAAAGAGAGAAGAAGTTTACGCCAGAAGAACAAACAAAATTGGAGAAAATAGGAGCTAAATTAGAACAAGGACACCAGGCGAATATTAGAACGTTTGCATGCGCAAACACATTGGGGTACAAAAGCGTTAAGTGATCATTTTCTTAAACAATTTGGTGGTATTGGAATTTTTGAAATAGCAAAGCAAATTACACAAGGTTGCTTAACCTGTCAAAAGGTAAATAAGACAGTGTTTCGACAAACAGCCACGGGAGGGAGAAAAACAGCTTACAGACCTTTTGAGAAAGTACAAGTCGATTTCACTGAATTGCCTAAGGTAGGGAGGATAAAATATTTATTGGTAATAGTAGATCATTTAACACAGTGGGTAGAAGTGTACCCTGTAGCATGAGCTACGGCACAGATGGTGGTAAAAATTTTATTGGAACATTTGATACCTAGATATGAGATAATCCAGTACATTGATTCTGACCAGGGCACACATTTTACTTCTAAAATAATAAAACTATTATGTCAATCATTAGGTATACAGTGGGAATACCACACTACGTGGCACCCACAAAGCTCGGGGAAGGTCGAAAGACGGAATCAAACAATAAATCAACAATTGGCTAAATTAATGATTGAGACGCAAATGCCCTGGACGAAATGTTTACCATTGGCACTTCTAAACATAAGAACGAAACCATACAGTGAGACTGGATTATCGCCATATGAAATGTTATATGGCATGCCTTATTTTCAAGGAATGCCTCTGGGGAACAATGTAATTGAGGATCATAGTATCCAACAATATATAATTACCATTGGAAAAAGATTAAAAGAATTAAGAGAGATTGGGATGGTGGCCCAAACACCACCTTTAGGATTTGCAATTCATCAGTTAGAACCAGGAGATAAAATTCTGATAAAAACATGGAAAGAAGGAAACTTATCTCCCCTCTGGGAAGGACCTTTCCTTGTTTTATTAACTACAGAAACAGCTGTGAGAACTGCTGAAAAAGGATGGACACGTGTCGCGAGTGAAAGGTCCAGTGAAGGAGTGGAAGGTCACATCTGACTCAATTGCTGTGGGAATTTTATTGCGGCTACTCCTGTAATGAAACAGGAGTGAAACATGAAATTCCCACAGTTGCTAAAAATCTATTTGTAAAGTCATTGAATATAACTAATTGTTACGTTTGTGGCGGAACAAATCAAGGTGAACGATGGCCATGGGAAGCTATGGAGAGGAATGTAAGTAATCCCCAAGTTTGGAAAACAATGGGAAAGGGTAATAGGAAACAACAATGGGTACTCCAAACGAGTATAATCGGAAGGAGTTGTTGGCAAAAGAACAGGAAAAAGGAGCTGGAACTAGAATTTGTCCTTTGTGTAGGTGGTGGTGTGTATTTGTAAGATTAGTGTTGCAGGCTAACTGGCAGTTTTCTGTAGCCATAAAGCCTTGCAAATAAAGAGGATTGCCAGGCTCGGGCAACTGCTCAGGTCTGGACAAACCACTGATCTAGCAAAGCTCTGGCCTTCACAAGCAGTGCTCAATTAATTTGGGTACTAAGAAAGCACCCCCTTAAAGGAAAGAAGAGGGCAAGACCGGAGGGGAACTGGTGTTGCGGCTTAAAAAGGGTCTGCCAAGGGCTGCAACCCCTTCGGGCTGTGACTGCCGATCACTATGGCCCTGACCGGACCTCTTCTAGTTCTACTTGGGGGTGAGTTCCTTGGACTCTGACTACGGCAAATAACTGTAGTCAATATTGGAGCAAGTCCAGCTGGGGTTTACCCCAGAAAAATGGAAAAAGTGAGGACCTTTTCTAATTGTACAGCGCATAACTGTAATCGACAATAAAACCTAGTTTTTTCCTGTTACCCATAAATTAGGGAGAACGAATGGCCTCCTGAGAGACAAACTTGGAATGGAATAGGATTTTGGGGAGATTTTATGGGTGGTGATCGGCTTACTAAAATGGGGATAGTTGTATTGAGGATATGTGTGGGGTTGTTACTAGATTAATCTACTCGGTTATACTCAATTGGAAATGAAAACACGAATCAATACTATAAAGAAAAAGATGGGGGATTGTGAAATATGTTTATCTGATTCGTGTGATGAAGTGTAATCTTCTGTACTTTCATGGATTTCTCCTGCACCATGAAAAGGGGTATTTTACAGGAGAAAGTGAAACTACTTTGCTGGTATATCAGCTCAAACCAGTTTGACCACTGACCGCATAGTATTGTGTAAAGAAAGTGCATGCATAAGGTTTGGGGTCATCCTGGGGGCACGCCGAGGAAGATTCGAGAAGACTCCAGCAGGAGAAGAGGGCATGCGCTGAAGAAGACACGCCTGTTCATTAATATGTATTAGAAGACACGCCTATTCATGAATATGTATTAGCGAACAGGATCACGCTGAGGAGGAGTCGAGAACGATCCTAGAAGGAGAAGAGGGCATGCGCCGAAGAAGACACGCCTATTCATGAATATGTATTAACGGACAGGATACAAACCAGGAACAGGAACTGAACCGCGTGCGTCTTGGTGGAGCAGAGACTCCCGGCGCACCCAGCGCTGTTTGCTTGCCTCTATTCGCTTAATAAATTGTAAATTTGAATTGGAATCCTGTTTGGGACTAAATCATTTATAACAACTGCCTCCTTTCAGAGCCTTTTACCCCGTCGACCGCCTCCTTTCGTAGACTTTGGCCACGTCGACTGCCTCCTTTTGGAGCCTTTGGCCGCGTTGCCCGCCTCCTTTTGGAGCCTTTTCCCGCGCCGCCCGCCTCCTTTTGGAGCCTTTTGCCACGCCGCCCGCCTCCTTTCGTAGCCTTTGGCTGCGTCGACCGCGTAGTTTCGGAGCCTTTGGTTGCGCCGCCCGCCTCCTTTCCGAGCCTTTGGCCGCGCCGCCCGCCTCCTTTTGTAGCTTTTCCCGCGCTGCCCGCCTCCTTTCGGAGCCTTTCGTCGCTTTGCGCCTGAGGAGCCTTTCTCCGTGTCGCGCCTGAAAAGCCTTTCGACGCGTCGCGTCCCAGGAGCCTCTCGCCTTGTCGTCCCTGAGGAGGCTTTCGTCGCAGTGCCGGGCTCCTTCTGGAGCCTTTCGTCACATCGCCCCCGAGGAGCCTTTCGCATTGGGAAAAGGTACACGAGTCCTCAGCCTGTGGAGACGACTCCTGTCGGGTGTGAAGGAAAGGTATCCCTTCAAGGAAGATGTTCTATGTCACCCAGGCAAGTGGACCACCATGGAGAAAGGTATCCAGTACCTGAGGGAGCTAGCTCTGCTGGAAGTCATTTGTGGTGACTTGGACAATGGCAATCATCCAAAGATTCATATGAAGTCAATTGCACGCAACCTATGTGGCGGAACTTTCTACGGAGTGCACCATCGTCATATGCCAACTCATTAGTAGTAATGGCCTGGAAAGACGGAGAGAGACCAACGGTGGATGAATTGGCTGGCCAACTCTGGCAATACGAAGAAAGTCTCTCATTGATATTGCTAACGCGTTTTTCTCAATCCCTTTGGTGGCAGAGTGCAGGCCACAGTTTGCTTTCACTTGGAGGGGTGTCCAATACACCTGGAATTGACTTCCCCAGGGGTGGAAACACAGCCCTACCATTTGCCATGGGCTGATACAAACTGCACTGGAACAGGGTGAAGCTCCAGAGCATCTGCAATACATTGATGACACCATCCTATGGGGCAACACAGCGGAAGAAGTTTTTGAGAAAGGGAAGAAAATAATTCAAATCCTTCTGAAAGCTGGTTTTGCTATAAAACAAAGTAAGGTCAAAGGACCTGCACAAGAGATCTAGTTTTTAGGAATAAAATGGCAAGATGGACGTTGACAGATCCCAACGGATGTGATCAACAAAATAACAGCTATGTCTCCACCAACTAGCAAAAAAGAAACACAAGCATTTTTGGGTGTTGTGGGTTTCTGGAGAATGCATATTCCAAATTACAGTCTGATTGTAAGCCCTCTTTATCAAGTGACCCGGAAGAAGAACGATTTTAAATGGGGCCCTGAGCAACGACAAGCCTTTGAACAAATCAAACAGGAGATAGTTCATGCCGTAGCCCTCGGGCCAGTCCGTGCAGGACAAGATGTTAAAAATGTGCTCTACGCGGCAGCCGGGGAGAATGGCCCTACCTGGAGTCTCTGACAGAAGGCACCAGGAGAGACTCGAGGTCGACCTCTAGGGTTTTGGAGTTGAGGATATAGGGGATCTGAGTCCCGCTATATTCCAACTGAAAAGGAGATATTGGCAGCATATGAAGGAGTTCGAGCTGCCTCAGAAGTGGCTGGTACTGAAGCACAGGTCCTCCTGTGCTTCAGGCCCAGGACCCGACCCGGCCCAAAGAGAGGGTCCCCTCTTACACATCATGCGACTGATGCTACGTGGAGTAAGTGGGTCGCGCTTATTACACAGCGGGCTCGAATAGGAAACCTTAATGGCCCGGGAATCTTGGAAGTGATCATGGACTGGCCAGAAGGCAAAGATTTTGGAATATCACCAGCAGAGGAGGTGGCGCGTGCTGAAGAGGCTCCACCATATAATAAACTGCCAGAGAACGAAAGGCAGTATGCCCTGTTTACTGATGGGTCCTGTCGTATTGTAGGCAAACATCGAAGGTGGAAAGCTGCTGTGTGGAGCCCTATACGACGAGTCGCAGAAGCTGCTGAAGGACAAGGCGAATCAAGTCAGTTTGCGGAGGTGAAAGCCATCCAGCTGGCTTTAGATATTGCTGAATGAGAAAAATGGCCAATACTCTATCTTTATACTGACTCATGGATGGTGGCAAATGCTCTATGGGGGTGTCTACAGCAATGGAAGCAGAGCAACTGGCAACGCAGAGGCAAGCCCATCTGGGCTGCTGAATTGTGGCAAGATATTGCTGCCCGACTAGAGAATCTAGTCATAAAAGTACGTCATGTAGACGCTCACGTACCCAAGAGTCGGGCCACCGAAGAACATCAAAACAACCATCAGGTGGATCAGGCTGCTAAGATTGAAGTGGCTCAGGTGGATCTGGACTGGTAACATAAGGGTGAATTATTTATAGCTCGGTGGGCCCATGACACCTCAGGCCATCAGGGAAGAGATGCAACATATAGATGGGCTCGGGATCAAGGGCTGGACCTGACCATGGACGCTATTGCACAGGTTATCCATGAATGTGAAACGTGTGCTGCGATCAAACAAGCCAAGCGGTTAAAGCCCCTCTGGTATGAAGGACGATGGTTGAAATATAAATATGGGGAGGCCTGGCAGATTGACTATCTCACACTTCCACAATCTCGCCAAGGCAAGCGCTATGTGCTTACCATGGTGGAAGCATCCACCGGATGGCTGGAAACATATGCTGTGCCCCATGCCACCGCCCGGAACACTATCCTGGGCCTTGAAAGGCAAGTCTTATGGTGACATGACACCCCCGAAAGCATTGGGTCAGGCAATGGGACTAATTTCCGAAACAACCTCATAGACACCTGGGACAAAGAGCACGGCATTGAGTGGGTGTATCACATCCCCTATCATGCACCAGCTTCCAGAAAAATTGAACCGTATAACGGACTGTTAAAGGCTACACTGAGAGCAATGGGTGACGGAACATTCAAACATTGGGACAAACATTTAGCAAAAGCCACCTGGTTAGTCAACACTAG
This sequence comes from Phaethon aethereus, assembly GCF_964289735.1. NCBI lineage: Eukaryota > Metazoa > Chordata > Aves > Phaethontiformes > Phaethontidae > Phaethon > Phaethon aethereus. The sequence goes on from NC_138591.1 coordinate 19,668,675, forward strand.
GGGATCTACTAATAGAGCTGGCCCTGCCCAATCAAAACTTTTACGTACTGTAGAAGGGGATAAAGTCCCTGTGGTGCATGTGAGAAATACGCTGGGGAAGACAGTCTGGGTTACTCCTGCCTCAGGCAAAGGCAAACCCGTTCGTGGGATTGCCTTTGCTCAGGGACCTGGGTGCACTTGGTGGGTAATGCGCAAGGATGAGCAAGTCCGATGTGTACCTCAAGGAGACTTGATGTTGGCTGAAAACAGGCAATGATTTGAATTGTATTATGTTAATTGTTACACAATACAGTATGAAATTACTACTATGGTTGCTATCTACCATATCAATGGTATTACAGTAAGAATCACCCAGACTGATGACGAATGAGCTTCACTGAAACCAAGCAACGTGCAGCAGTGGTGGAACCAGAACTGGCTTCAGCAGCTTGCGCCCAACAATTCCCTCGAGATCGACATCTTCGACCTGCAGATCATGGACATGGACCGTGCCAGATGACAATCCAACACCACATACCATCTCCCCTGCCCTGAGAGACTGCTATGATGGATGAAGCCCAGAGTCACGGACTGAATGAACTCCACAGACATTTTAAAGTGATGGCCCATGGACTAAGAAAGTGGTATCTGTGTGTATATATTAGAAGACAGGAAGAGTAATAATGAATAATTGGAATGTATTGAAAAGTATAGGACCCGGGCATGACGTAAATAGTATGGAATAAGGGGTGGATACTGTCCTGGTTTCAGCCAGGATAGAGCTGGTTTTCTTCACAGAAGCTAGTGTGAGACTGTGTTTTGGATTTGGGGTGAGAAACTGTTGATAATGTTTTGGGTTGTTGCTAAGCAGGCAAGGACAGTTGAGCTTCTTGTGCTGGCCTGCCAGCGAGCAGGCTGGGGGTGCACGGGGAGCTGGGAGGGGACACAGCCAGGACAGCTGACCCAGGCTGGCCAAAGAGAGATTCCCTACCATCCGACGTCATGCCCAGTACATAAACTGGAGTTAGCCGGGGGGCAGAAATCGCTGCTCGGGGATGGGCTATCGATCACTGGGTGGTGAGCAATTGCTGTATTGGGCATCACTTGTTCTTGTACATTCCTTTGTTGGTATTATCATTGTTGTTTCCTTCTCTCTTTCTGTCCTATTAAACTGTGTTTATCTCAACCCAGGAGGTTTTTTTCCTAATTCTCTCCCCCGTCCCACTGTGGGAGGGGGAGTGAGTGAGCGGCTGCATGGTGCTTAGTTGCCGGCTGGGGCTAAACCACGACACCTGGTCAGCGTCTTTGGTAATACTTCAAGTGAAGAACAATTCCCCCTCCCGCCCCGCCCCTTACATCTTCTCACTTCGCGGTGAAAGATCTGTCATATAAATGTTGTGTGCAAAACAAACCTTCCAGTGAAGTTCCAAAATGCCAGTGCTGAATGCCTCGCCTCCTGCTAGTTCTTTCTGCCCAGAAGAGATCTGGAGTGCCATATGTTGATGTAACAAAGGGAAGATACAAATCTAGAAGTGATCTTGAGGCTAGCAAATGACCAATGACCTGAGGACTGCATTTAGGAGAAGGCTCTGAGCTCTAGATAAATCTGTGCGCACTGTAAGCACAAAAGATAAGGCTAAGCCAGGAAACAAGGGGTCCTGTGATTTTGAATGTTTTTTTTTCCCCCCAAGGGGCTTGGACAATAGGAAAAACAGTGAGGTGGTTTAGAAGACAAGCAAGCATGAGTAAATGCATCTGTCTTTTTTTGAGTCCTGTTCAATGCGTAAATCAAAAGTTTAAAGCTGTTACGTTAACGAGCACATCAGATTTTCAGCTTTCCTCTAGCTTTTTTTCCCACACATCTCAAATTTTGCCCATAATGAATATGATAAAAACATGTTTTATTAGGCAGTTAAGCTGATCCAGTAGTACAAATGCAGCCTCTAGTTTGCTCCGGCTACTTTTAATTTTGCTAAGACAAGCTTTCCCCTGTATGGGGGTTAAGCTGATTTAATGCTCTAATATGCTGAAGGATTCCTAATGTTTAGGAAGGCATATTTTAGTTACAGGTAATAGGGAATAGGAGTCTGTATGTGTACGTTTGTTCTTGGGTCTTTATTCTAAAGCTTTTGGACAGTATTGCTTTGTAAGAAAAAAGAATGCTCTGAAATAACACATAACAAAGTCTTCTGTTGGAGAAGTTTGTAAATATGAAGCATCAAAAACATCAGCTTTGGTCTGCTGGAAACGTTGTGAGACTAAGCCTGCTTGTTTACAGCAAAAGAAATATGCTTCTCAGTCTGTCTTAGTATTTGCTTTTAATACAAGCCCATCAAGTAGTCTTTCTGCATCAATGGGATGGCTATGTTAGATTAAAGCAAGTCATTGCAGTTACCCATATCTTTAACAGGACATGTACGTAAGTGAGATGTGAATGGGTGCTTTGAAGGAACACATTGATAGTGTCTTCAGTTTTTCATTGTGTAGCGTTTTCCTTGAGCAAAAACTAGTTTTTAGAGTTGCCGAGGAAGAGGAGCTGCTTTGAGTGCTCTTTTGAGTACAATGGGTGTAGTTGGTTTCCCTGTCCTTCATTACTTTAACCTTACGAAAGGTGTCTTCTAACCAGATGTGCCGTAGGCATCAACATCTTAAATGAGGACTGCTTTGGTAACCGTAACATTTCCTTAAAAATTTTTTCTGGGTAAGGTTTCTTATTCATAAAATGTCGTTTATTCCATAACTAAATGCTCTTCGGAGTTCTAGTTTTTATTTTTGTAAGCTCCTATTAAGAGATACTTGACTTCTGGATATGACTTAGGCACCGTTGGTAGGTGCCTAGTAAAATAGCACAAATGTAAAACATTGAAAACTAGTTCTGTTGATTTTATTACATTCTCTAAGGTGTATCTTAAACATTTAGGAAATAATTTTGTAGCCCATGGTTCGGTTTCTTCATTTAGGCATTTGAAAACACTGTTTTTGAAAGAATCAAGCTTGATGCACGCCTCTCACTCCAGGGATTCTTCTTGTTATCGTCCGTCAGTGTCAGATTCTCTTTCTGAGGTAGTCCAAAGCTTCAAGAAGCTGAAAGAAACTGCTATTACCACTAGGAGGCGAAGTGCTCTATGTTATGTCTGAGCATGTTTGTTGTCCAGGAACTTACTCTTTGAATACCATCTTGTGTTTGTTTTCTTGTCAGCTATTGTTTTTTCCAAAGTTAGAAGAATAGGGTATTAAAATTAATCCAAACCCAACCCCTCTTCTCAAGGGCTGTGTAGAAGGGGTGTGGTAGACCTGAACTCTCATCTCTAAAACTGGAACGCACATTTCTTTTGTCCACAATTCTGTCCTGCTAGCCTGAGATAGAGTGCTCTGCTGACTGGGTGTGTGTCAATCTTTCCCGTAGCTGTCAAAGCAGGGCACACTCAACCAGTCTTTGGATTTGTATGTGCATTCTTTTAAACACTTTGCTCTTTGTTTATGAAAGTATTGTTCCTTTCACCTTAAGCTTGTAAATCTGGCAGCTGAAGACCTGCATCTGTCTTTTTTTGAGTCCTGTCTTCTAATAAGACTTACCGTTTAGAACTTATGAACATCTCAGGCGCATTTGTGGCATAACTTCAGTCTTGAATTGTGTGGCGTTGTAACGGCTGCTGGTCATTCATTACATCTTCGCTGCCAATGTCTTTAGTGGCTGGGAAAATAAGCCCTTGAAATGGCAGGGGTCTTCTGTGTGTGGTTGTGAAGAGCCAGGGGTTTTGACCTAATCAGTTAAACTTGCTGTAGAAAAAGCTTTTAAGTTGCATTTGGTAGCTGCACAGACAAAAAACTGTCTTAAATATTTCACTGAGCAATACTCAACCTCTGCTTGAGATGACTGCATTGATTCTGAAGAACTTTATCACTTTAATTTGCATAATTTTTATTTCCGTAGTTTCCTGCATCATGAAGTGTGAGTATACAAATTCAGAGTTTCTGTGAAAGCAAAGCTGCATCGACTGTGTGAGTATGATTATGAGAAAGCAAATCTTCTATAAAACTTTATTCTTAAAATAAGCTTTTAATTGGTTAATTTTTGTGTGAGTAAAGCTTAATGATTGTGTTTTGATCAAATGAATCACATATTCCTGTGCAGTGAGGTTTTGTTGTGAAACTATTTAATCAACTGTGGACTGCAACTCATGGCATTACAGATGTTGTGCTCTTACACCTCAAATCTCTTGTGTCTAAAAAAAACCAAAAACCTAACCCCCAGCCCCCTAAACAAACCAAATGAAAGGAAGAAGCTTTAGATTTTTGCAAGAAGGGAACATGTTTGCTTAATATAAGCTATGCACTTCTCTGCTGCTCGTTATTTTGCTGGATATCGTTTCAAAAACACACAGAAGTGGAGTAAGTACAAATTGCCCAGGTAAAGGTAAGGTAAAATAGGAGCACCTGAAGTAGGATGTGTTTAATGTGCTTCACGGGTAATATTCACCACTCCCCACAGGCAGGCAGGTGTTCAGCCATCTCCAGGGAAGCAGGGCTCCATCAGGCGTAACGGTTTCTTGGGAAGACAGGTGCCATAACTCTGAACGTCCCTCCACCCCTTCCTCCTTCTTCGTCCCAGCTTTATATACTGAGCATGATGTCATATGGTATGGAATATCTCTTTGGCCAGCCTGGGTCAGCTGTCCTGGCTGTGTCCCCTCCCAGCTTCCCGTGCACCCCCAGCCTTCTCTGGGGGCAGGCCAGCACAAGAAGCTGGACTGTCCTTGACTACTTAGCAACAACTCAAAACATCAGCATGTTATCAACATTTTCTCATCCCAAATCCAAAACATAGACTCACACCAGCTTCTGTGAAGAAAATTAACTCTACCCTGGCTGAAACCAGGACAGATGTGTTTAAGGTGCTTCACAGGTAATATATAATTTCAGGAGCATCATCCACCGGCACAAAGCATCCTGAAGGCTAGCCATAGGGAGCATACATAAAGACCCTTTCGTTTCTCTTTCTCCTTCATTCCACGCTACTTTCTTTTTTTCCTTCCTCCAATAAGGGCGTTTGGTGTTGTCCAAGTAGGTTTCAAAGTAGATTTTTGAAAGGAAATGGGTATCTCCTAAAATGCAATAGGTTGGCTAATCAACAGCTATTAGGCTTTCTTGCCTTGGTGACTATGATGCTACATGTATCTTATTGTAGGAATAAACATTAAAATTATTTCACAGAACGTTAGTTGCTTCTGTATCCCTTTAAGAAGATGAACTGTGTTTCAAGTGACTGAAAATTCTTGCTAAGATTGCTAGGAAGTTAGCGCTATGCATTTAGAAAACAAAGCAAGTAGCCTCTAAAACGACTTTATTTAATTTATTTTTAAATGGGAAAAGGACTCGGCAGACAGTCTGAATTTGATGTAAGAAGTGATGTTTCCTGGGAACTTGTCATAGAATAAAAGACTGGTAAATGCAACCTCGCAATGATTTCCAGTGAAACAGGATTTACTTACCCTACAGTTTGCAGAAATTAATGGAAAAGACCAGGACAAGAAGTCTGTCACCTACATAGGTAGATTCAAGGGACACTGGATCAGTGATAAGTTGCTTATTGGAGAGTTTATCTGTAGCTTGCTTGTTGGAGTTTCCTGAATGAAAGATACCAGACAAATGGAGGTTTAAGGTATTCATACTAAATACCTAATCTTTTTCAAATGCCTAAAGGGAGGCCTGAATGGCTAGTAGAGCTCATGACACTTAAGTAATCGTTTTGCAAAAGCTGTAACAAGCTTTTTTTTCTTTTGATGGTAGTTGAAATGCTGACATTAGTATTGACTGTTCCCTGTAAAGGTCGTAAGAGGGAGCTGTGAATTTAAAGGAGAGAGTGTCTGTGATGGAGGAGGAAGCTGTTGAGTGTCTGGCTAGCTACATACATGTTTCTGGCATTGTGTTTCTAAATGCAGCTGTAACAAGTGTAAATTAAACCAGTAATTACTCTGTAGTTTAAAGTTGTCATTTCTCTTGCTTGAGGCAAGCAGTTCACCCTTATAATTTGCGCAAATACATTGAAGATTTGTACTCTGGGAATTAGGGTGGTAAATCACTGAAGTATTTTGTGGATGTCTTTGGGAAAATCATTTATTAAAATATGCCGCATTTCTTGCTTTTAAATATTATTATTGCTTGAAAAAAAAGGATCCCTAAAAGAAATCATAGGGAAGAAGTAGATTTGCTTTTGGTGCTGGTATAATCACTTTGACATATTTTTTTGTCACATGTGTTGATCTGTCACATGAATTCCTCCTGAAGTCATAACATGTTGTTCCGTGTTCTTTTTAACATCACTTACAGAAGTTTTATAAAGCAAACTCTTCTCTAAATTATGTTGTTTATAGCTGCCTTGTCTTGTATGGTGTGTATGCAAACACAAAGGAATACCCTTAGAAGTAGCAGAAATGTTCTTTCAGTGATGCATATATTTCTGTTTGCTACTTGCTCAGCTTGGGTTCAGCTGTGTAAGTGTTGTAGCGCAAAAAGGTGTGGATGCTAGCAACGTGCTCTCCTCACTAACATTGGTTGGACTCAACTACGTACAGAGTTGTTACGTCTTATGGTACAACTTCATGTCATCATTGTGATTTGATATTTCAAATAAAATGTCATGGTAGCCAAGGCAAACTTGACAACTAATCAATGTAACGTCAGCAGTAGACTGCTCCACCTGGAATAATATGCTGGCGTTCGAAGTATTCAAGTGGGCAGTAACTTGCATACAGAACAGAAATAATAATTGAGACGTACTGCCTGAAGCTAATAGGTGACCACCCGAGGGCGTAGGGAGTCTTTAACACTGCAGTTGTTTGGCTGCAATGCACTGGCCTTCAAGTCGAGCTAAGACTTTGGTAGTGGTTTCTGTAGCACTTCAGTAGCTCCAGAGGGAGTCATAACAGAGCAAGTTGGCCACATGCTACGTGACTGCATCAGTAGCTTGTGTACGTGTTGGAGGTCTGGCTCTTAAAGCTGATGGCAAATAAGAAAATTCCTGGTTTAACCTCTTTTGCGGTATGTGCCGAGGTAAAACTTTTCTTCTGTTATCCTGAAAGTAGGTCTTACATTCTGCATGAGGTTAAACATGAAAAGCTCCTCTTTGTGTAGTCACAGAAAAATGAGTTGTCACTGATTCAGTAACACCTTTCGTATCTCCCCTTCCCATGTTTAAATGGAACAGTCAGTTCTCAATATAGATTTATCTTTTGCAGGAAGAATCCCATTCACTTTCAGCAATTCAGTCACCCTAACGATGATGACTATCATGAAACGGAGATAGTAACTCAGGACTGAGAGAAGGGGGGTTAAGGGAATCTTAGCAGTTAATTAGTAGATAAAGTTTGAAATCTTGTTAGCTATTGCGTAAAGTAACTGGAACAAGAGATCTGTAGTTCCTTACAAAGACAGTTCCTGATAAACCGACAGGAGGGAGAAGACTTATGGCTCCTCACAAGGACGGTCCCCGATAAGAACCAGGAGAGTGCCTCAAGAACTGGCTGAAACTGACCTTGTGGTTTGGACAAAAACCAAAGAGCAATTGAGTCTGCGTAAGAACAAGGGTGACGAAGTGGTGACGAAGAGGAGCCACCGGCCTTCATCCTCATGACCCTCAGCGACCACCGCCAGAAGGCACTGCGCAAGCGCAGATGGGAGGAGTTCATGGAAACAACATCTTGGAACTCATGTCTATACGAAGCAGGGACAGATCATGCATATGTATAGGCATATTGCGAAACTTTATGTGTATGCAACACTTTGCTGTATATATTTGAAGTAAGTGCCGCATTGGGGTGCGCACGGTTTTTGGTGGGACTACCCCCCCGTGCTGCCCAGCGCTGAATAAACATACCTCCTTTACAATCTTGCAGATTGTGGAGTCTGTTTTCGGCACATCAGGACAACAATGATGATCGGCCCGAATGTCCGTATGGAACGGCGTGCTAGAGGTAAGAAGCACTGTACAAAATGGCTTTTCTTCTTTTACAGGTTAAGAATGTTCTCCCACGGAATTGCAAAATGACATTAGGATAATGAGTAATTCTAGATGTTAAATCTTGACTGCAGCCTTCTGAAATTTACTGTGGGCAGACTGCTACTGTAACCAAGGTGGTAGTGAATTAAACTAAAATAGGGTTAGAAAATAGATTTGTGAATTTGTAGCAAGTTGTAACTATAAGAACATTATGCACCAGCAATGCTGCTCGAGAACCCACCGAACCCTTCCCATCTTGATTTAATTATCAAGGAGTTAAGTGCAACATTGTGATCATGGTATTATGTTTTGTTCTAATAACAAGTAGCTAGAAAGAAGGAACACCTTGGTCAGTTCTGTGGTCCGGTGGATAAGTAATTATTCATTCTATAGTCTTTTCTTAAAACAAAGGACTGTGGGGTGAATGATTGCATATTGGACCGACAGCCCGTGAAGGCCTATTGAGTGTTGCCAAGCCTAAGTGAACTTTGTAGGAAAGGTAATTCCGGCAGGGGGAGGTCGCGACCACCGACTCAGAGACCACCCACTCAAGAAACCCTCCGACTCAAAAGATTAAGGAAGTAAAATCTCAAGAAATCATAGTGAGCATGCGTGGTCATTTACATGTGAGGCGAGGAATATTTAACCAATCATTGTATGGACACTTGATGAATATGTATTAATCTTGCCTATAAATGTTTGATTTTTGAACTGATCGAGCGAACACGGTTTAGGAGGAGCTATCCCCCGTGTTCCCGGCGCCGTGAATAAAGAATGCCTGCCTTTTAACACTTCACTGGTGTTACGAGGTTTATTCCCGATTTCGGTGACACTACCACTAAAGCACTAAAGTCTGTGCAAAATATTTGTTAGTGGTTTCAGCTGGCAAACATGGAAACTTGACTTTTGGAACCTATTCAATGACCTAGAAATCAACGCCTTTTCACTTGTCAACATGCAGTAAACTGTTCTTCTTTTATACATGTGTATATGTTTATGTTTATGTATGTGTATACACACACGTACACACATACACAAAAATTTATTATTACATGTCGTTCCCGTTATGTAACTCTTAGTTTAAATTTAGAGAAAGTATTTGTTGAGATTTTGTACAAAAACTCTATTTTAATCAGTATTTGATTTGTTAAAAAGCATAATTTAAGTAACAGCAATAAAGTCCAGTTTATGGCTGACTGGTACAGCTTCTTTTTAAAAACTGTTGTTTTTCTTCAAAAAATTGGTTTATTCCATTTTGTTTCTCAATGTCTGGGTTTTACACTTTTATTTAGCAGAGTTTAATGACCGCTTTGTAACTGACACAACAGACAAAGGATGTACTTTGAGGCAATAGCACTTCTGTGTGGGCATACGGAAACTTAACAGCTGCTGTATTAAAGATTGTGCCTGAGCAGAAACATTTTCTCCCCTCTCTCCAAGAAAGTGTGGTGATCCTGAAGAGCGTGTTCTCTATGGACTGCAACAAAATGAGGGCAGCTTTTAAGAAAAAGCCATGTTATATTTAGCTAATGCATAAAAATTTTCTTTTCTGAGAAACATCTATGAGAGAAATTTCTCATCTTGGGATGAGAAATCCGGGTTTATCCTGGTCACGAAATTGCCAGTGTACTTTTCAGGAGTACAGTGGATACTTTATCCAACACTGTCTCTTCTTCCAGATGAGACAACCTCTCTGCTGTATTAGTTGATCATTTCTTAGTCTGTGTTTCATTCTTTGGAGTTAGAGGAAAGGACACACCCATGAAGCAATGATAATTCTTTCAACAAAGCAACAAATGTAATTTGAAGGGGTTTTGTGTTTGGGGGTTTTTTTTAATTGTCTTTATCTGTTGGCTCCTACTTGAAGGGAGCACAACTGAATGATCTAGAGGCTACGCCTTGAGTCAGGATCAAATGGCCTGATGCTGACAATAGTCGTAGAACACTGAAATAGGCAATTCTTTTTGTTTCAGTACAGTGTATTTAATAGGAAGCTGTACTTCCTTTTTCATTCAGATAACTGTCACTTCTAATGCACATGTAATGTACTTTGGCAGTAACTATGGAACTGTAAATCAACTTGAAGTGTGTAAATTTGTCACAAGTTATTTGACATAAAAATAAGATTTTTCTGATGCAGACTAACTGTTACTCTGTTCTTTGAAGAATAAGAAAACATAAATAAACAACTGATTTTACAAGGCAGCCTTCACAGCAAGGGTATCTTGTAAAATATACAGGCAATTCTGCTGTTGCAGAAATGAATCTCCAGTTTCAAGTAATGTCACATGGTATGTCATTCTTAAATAGTGGGCTTTAATTGTTGCTTATTTTCAGAAGCAAAAATTAGGACAATTGAACAGGTTTTCTGCCAAAGTTAGAATTTTTAAAAATTTTCTTCAGAAAAATAAATGGAGTTGAAACTATTTTAACATGCAGCCCTGCGAAAAGCCTCTGATATGCTAACATGACAGATTAGCACAACGTAAGTTGGACCAAGTTAAAACAATAAAGCAGCATTGGATAACTGTTTGGGAGGGGATAAATCTGTGTGTTAATGGCCTGGATCACAGCCTGAATGAGGGGAACATTTATTGTTGTATTGATTTTATTGTATTGATCCAAGAGTGTGTTGACTTTAAATTTTCTTTTGATGCTATTTTTTTATGGAAGACATACAAACTTGTAAACTGAGTTTGATGGATTGCAGCAGCATACTGCAGAAGTGAGTAATCTCGCTGAAGGATCCTTCTGTGGCCTCTCCCCGTGATCCTGAGAGACAAGCAGTTCTTTCCAAATTCTTTGATTTTACCAAACTATTTAATTTGTAGCCCTACGTTGCAGAATGTGGAAGCTACGCCTGGATGCCCAAGACCTGGGATGCACTGTGCACGCATTGTACTTTATGCACCAGAAGTTATGTTCTGGTTTCATTTTTAGTGAGAGTAAATAATTGGATCAATTCTTGTTATATGCTGGATAAATGCGTCTCATGCTACAACTTTGGAAACTATCTCATCTCTTGGTTTTGATCAACCATCTTTTTCTTTTTTTATTTGATGCTGAAAAAAGAGGTACTCTTATGTAACCTGATTTTTTTTTTCTACCCTCCATTCTATACGCTGAGACACTGCAGTAAAGCACTCGTCACAGAATTTTCTTTTAAAAAGAAACTAAAATTATCCATAAAACACCAAAGAGCTCTGGGGCTTGTTAAGTGTGGAACAAGATGGCGAATCAAGCTTTTACTGTTTTCTTTTTCGCAGGAAGAATCCACAGCACAAGCCAGAATACAGGCACAGTGTACCTCCAGGTAAGCCAAGTTCTTCAGTATAGCTCAAAGTGGGGGAGGAACCACCAAACCCAGTAATAGATACCAAAATTTTGGAATAAAGTGCTTTCATGTACTGTACGTGAATAACGCTGCATTTGCAGCTTACTCTGTGTTGCCCTGCACCCTTGCTCTTCTCAGGCATGAGGTTTTGCCCTTGTCTGTTGTAAGGAAGGTTGCTTGGCCGCTGCAAACCTGCACTCACTTTTTCAAATGTTTTTCAGCTGCAGGGAGATGGGCTGGGTCAGACACAATTGACACAGTTTGGATGCCTTGTGTCTTGTGAATTGACAGAAATGCTGTGTGGCGAGTGGCTATTTTCATGAGTTTCATAGCTTTTGTTGAAAATGAAACATGGAATAGTGTGATATTACCTGACGTCTGTATTCTACTTCCTGCATTCAGAGCTGGAGTATTACAACGAAAACAGGGAATATATTTAGGTGTTACTGAAGTATTTATCCACATTTCAAATAGCTGCTGCAGTAAATTATTTCTATAGGTTTTCTTCCATCCCCATCAAAAAAAGTGTACGCAGAGCTGTACAGATGTACAGAAATCTTAAGATTTCATACTTACTTTTTATTCTTATTTTTCTTTTGATAGGAAATCCTCAGGTAACATACAGCTTTAAAGTCTTGTGATGCTTTAAAATAAACATTGCAAGCATGACTGTCGTCTTCTTTATTTTATTTTAAATTTTTTTGACCAGTCATTTTCTTACTGAGAGAACAAATTTTTGCATGTATGTTCTCTTGAGGCATAGAGGGAATAGAATTAAAACTGAATCTGAGTTTCTATTCTAACATTTTCTAGTCTTTTATATTCCAGTAAACAGATTTGTTGAAAAACACAGGGGCGTGCGCTGTTTATCTTTTGTCTGCTCTTAAAGAATTCAAAGAGATACTTTGCATTTTTTGTGCCTTCTCTGATGCAAGTCCAATGACTTGGAGATTTTTTTCCACTTGAAATCCCAATGCAATAAATAATACTTCAGAGGAGAACAGTTATGGAAATGTAATGATAAATGTATTTTACTTTAAAGAATCAGGATTATGACATTATTAAGGAGAAACTGCATGTATGGAAACAATGGTGTAAAATATTTAAATGCTTTGAAATACTCCAATTTTCTGCTTTAAAAAAAATCCCCCAAAACAACCAGTATTGATGATATTAGTCTACAGATGGCATGGTTCACAACTGTAAGAACAGTTCATCTGGGTAATCTCTCAGGAATCATTCAGTACAATAAAGTGGGGGGGGAGTTGGGCAACGGGGTAGTTTTTATACTTGTAAATACAGCGCAACCATTGCAGCATTTATTTTAATAGGTCAGTCTTCTATTGTAGCAACATCTATGAATAACCCTTATGCTAGGTTACTGTACTCTGTGCTGACTAGTAACTTTCCTTTCTTTAGTAACTGAAAGAGGAACCCGACAACGAACTTCAAAAAATGGTGAGTATATTCTGTTACGAATGGGCACATCAGCATAGGAGGCAACCGATCTCCTTTGGGTTTTGGGGGGTATTTGATAGTGCTGGAGAGGCTTGATAATACTTACCCGAGGAGAAAGCAGTCGTCATTTTGGTAAAACCCTGCTTGCTTTTTTACAAGGAATAGTGCTGAAATTGAATTTGTGCCACACTTCCTGGATGAGTCTACCTGTACTGCCCTGGAAGCAGACAAGAAAACAAACGTTTTAAGGAGACAGGCATGTGGCTCAATTGATTCTTCCTTCCTTACACAGGGGTCATAATAGGATGAAAGGAATCCAGTATTTCATCCACAACTAGTTAAGGTTGCCCTGTAAAGATTGATTGCTCTTGAAACAGAGAGAGATTCCTTCTGCATTGCATTGACCTTGAAATAACTTTCAAGTGATATCTGTGCATGTGTTCATGAGCTTTTTTTATACTTACTATGAGGCATCGCTGTTTCAGGTAAGTTGCTGGCTTGGTAGGACACTGAAGTGTAGAAGAAGGTTAATGCCTTTGAGTTGGGGGCAGCTTTCACTGTAAACTACGTATATGTCCTTCTCACTTCAGTTTCTAGTCGTCGGTGAGGGTTATGTAGTAGCACAGGCAAGCTGTAGTCTCTCTTGATAATGTAAATTGTAATATTGTGTATACCTCCTCCATTTACCAGTGGCGCACCTAGCTGGCTTTGCTGCCGCCGACAATGTTCACTCCAGGTTTAGATATCCTTTAAGTCTGTTTCCAGGTTTCTTTTGTGTCTCAGCTTCTGCATGTGAAGCTTCCTGTTCTTTCTGAAAGAATTTAAAAGGGAGCTTTAAAGAGCAGTCTGAAAGTCTAATGATACACAGTCTTCATTTTCACTGGCCTGAACACGGCACGAGGATGTGGAGCTGCCGCATCTCAAGTGAAAGTGGAAACTGGCTTGTCTTCCTTGACGGTCAAGGTGTGGCTGGGCATTTCCTAAAACATTTTCCCCAAAACAGAGAGATCTGCTTTGTAGAGAAAAATAAATAAAAGTGCAAATAGGTGTAGTGTTTTGGCCTCCGTTTCTGTTATGGGTGGATGCAAGAGGTTGCTTTTGTATTTTCCACTGAGAAATTTCTTTCTCATCCCATTTGCTTCTCAGGTACGTGTGCACTTTTGCAATCACTGAATGCTTGATATTGTTGTATCAGTGTAGTAGCATATTCTGAAGCCCCATCTTGATCGCTGCTCCCTTGTAGAAATGTGTGTTACGGCATGCTGAGAATTGTTAGCAGCACTGTAAGAGCAGTGAGCGATTAAGATTTTATAATGAAGGAAGTTGGACTGTGTGCATTATCTAAAGGCTAAATCTAATCTTGAAGGCTTTAAACAGTAGCTGTGCCTTTCATAAGAACACCTTCCTTACCCAAATCCTGTGTGTACAGCTCATGGCAGGTGGTCAGCCAAGTGTGACTATGGAAGGAAAAGTGCTTCTGTTGTAAACATGTAAAACTTTAACTCGGAAGTGAAATTCAATCTGTGAAATTCAGCTCTTTTACTAAGTAAGAACCAGGGAAGATTTGATATTCTGTGCGCAGGACAAAGAAGGGAGTTAATCAATTAAAGTGCTGTTCATATTTGCTGATTTTTTTTTTTTTCCCCCCCGATGTCTTCTTGATGGGCTTGCTTAGCTCTCTTGAGGGCAAAGCTTGTAAAAGGTTGGGCTCAGCAAATGCACATCTGAGGCAGTTGTACCGAGCCATGCAAAGTCACACACGCAGTCAGGGCTCCATCAACCTGTATTTTGTGCTGTTTGGCACAACTGCATTGTTAAGCACAGCAGGATTAATTTCTGTGCAAGTGTATTTAAACTCCACTAGCCAAGAAAAAGGTACCATCTACATGACATTTGACATGTTTAATTTTTAACATTTTTTTAGTCTAATTTCTACCAGAGAGATTGTAAATTTCCTGTAAAGAATGTGGTCTATCTTCTGAGAATCAATCTAAGGCTCATTACTGGGGGAATGGTTGTAAGGGAGGAAGCAGGAAAAAAAAGCGAGAGTTATGCTGTCATTAAATTGTCACTACTGAATGACCTCACTACATTTTTGCTCCTTAGATGAATGACCTGCTGTGGCTGTGGACTGTGCAGGATTCTCCTACACACTTCTTTGTAGGTTTCCTAGCAAGCTAATCAAGCTCACTTCCAAATTGAACTCTCTGAAAGAGGTGGTCAGCAAACTTTTTCTCCCCACATGAAGCAGATACCTTCAGAGAAAGTTTCAAGGGTTTCTTGATAAATATAGTACTAGGGAACAGGCAGAACTGTGCTTAATGAGCAGCGTTAGGGGCTGTGGGGCTGAATTAAACTGTAGCTGAAAGAGGTGGAATAGGAAGACGTGGAAGGAAGTGCATCATTCACTGCTGAAATCTAAAAGCGTTGATTGAGGGAAAACATAGTATGCGCCTCCTGCATTTGTAGGAAAAAAAAAAATAGTTTGATGGAAGTAATCAGTATTTTGCCAGAATTCCTACTTCTGTTGCAAAATACCTCCCAGAGTGCTGTGAAGCTGAAGAAGAGCTTTTATTTGCTGAGCGGGTTTGGGCTTTATTATTCTTGTCAGCTGACAAGAGGGATTTTGTTCTTACTGTATTTAGCATCTTTGTTTTGACCTCTCCCGTCCAAGACATAATTCATTCTGCAGGACCATAGTCTGGGATTCTTATAAGAAATTCTGATGGTAAACATGGACACGATTAAGTTCCTCTGAAGGCTGATAAACAATAAACTAGCAAGCATAATAGTGGATTACAACTCAAATTGGCAGTTGGCATTTTCTGGATTTTCTGCTGGGTGGTGCACAGTGGGTCCTTCCAAGAATACCAGTTGCCAGCCGTAGGATTTTTCTCAGTTGTGTTATTGGCTGCGTCACACACGGCTGGCGTTCTAGGAGGTCATTCAGTGCCTCTGTGGCACAACTCACCTATAAAATTGTGTATCTTTGAGAAATTTGACTAATGCCGTAACACGCTTTTGAAAACCTTGGGTGAGAGTTGCTATAGAGTATAAAATGTTCATCAGACCATAAGATAATTCTGGAATAGTAATGTTCCCACTAGTAGAAAAACATAACTAATAGAGGATGTGATCTGACTAGATAAGATACCGATGTTCTCATTTGTTCACCACACGCGTAGCTTGAGTGCCTGGGACTCTGACCCGAGACTGCAAGAGGTAGCTAAGAAATGCTTACGGTTAAGATAAATGTTGATGATTTGAACTGGGGTCTGTAGCTGAGGAAAAAAGCCCCCACGTTTATAGTTTCACATGAAAGATGATGATAAGAATTGCTCAACAGATAAATTATCTGTACAAGATCATTGACAGGCTATCTCTAGACGAGCTAAGAACGCAAAAATTGGAGGCTGGGAAGAAGAGGAATGAACATGGTCTTACTCAGAGGTATGACTTAAGGGCAGAGTAACATGACTGGGATATTAACAGACTGTGGCTAGTTAGGAATTGCGGACACGTGAGAAAAAGGGGAGACAATGTAGGCTTGTAGAGCAAGGGTTACGCACATCTGCCAAAATCAGGAAGCAGTGGAAATAAACTTGATGAAGGTTCACAGCTGCTGATAAATAAAAGAAGGCAGTGCTGCCCTGGCAGCAGCTTTGTGCAGACACTGACAAGTCAGATGGATAAGGCTTCTTCAAATACCAGAATTATCCTGCCTCTGGGACACTTAAACATGTGCCAACATATCCGAGCAATTAAAAGAATACTGCAAAACAAGCTGTGTAAAAAAGTTTAGGAACGTGCTGCAAACAGCATCTGTCTCTTGTAAATAGAGGTTTCTGAGTCTTTGATTTCTGCTGATACAAAGTATTGTGAAGTTACTACGAAGGCAGAAGGCAATTTCATGACAAAATGTAAGTTGTGAACAGGATGGATGGACAGCAGATTAGAAGGCAGCATGATAGAATAGACCGAACCGGGAAACAGGTAGGCTGCACCCAGCTCAGGAAGGTGGCATTCAGCATTTGTTGTTTCCTTAACCCGTGTTTGGAAAAGAAGCACAGACTATTCCGCGTGGATCCCAGTTGAGAATGTGGGAGGTGAGTGAGGTAGCAGGTTCCCTTCTCTCTCCTGAAGCTCATGAAAGAAGTGAATGGAAGTTAAAAGCAGAGTCAGATTCCAGAGATTTATGAATATAAAATAGCCCTAAGTAAGTATGGATGAAGGCAGAAAATCTAGGGTCAAAATAGCTGCCTAGCAATAGCCAGAGGCTGAGTGGCAAGAGAGATGTATTGTTTAGACACAGACGTAGCAGGAAGATGACCAGGGAAATTGTGTGCGCCACTCCTTAAGGAAAGGAGAGTTATCAGAAGACATTATCTGATATTGTCATCTTCTGATATCAGAAGACATTATCAGAAGAGGCCTGATACTGTTTTCCAAGTGCTGGAAGAAAAGCCAGTAAGGAAAACTTCCTAAGTGATCAGACTGGTAAGTGCTGCGGTAGGTGTCAGAGAGAGATGGTACAGCTGTTCATGAGTCTTGAAAATCAAAATAGTAAGCATTGGGTAGAGTGCGTTAGTCGATTCTCTCTCTCCTCTTGAGGAGAGAGACTAACTAGATGGTCTCTGGAAGGTCTCTTTCTTTCTGTGTTTATGATTCATGAATATATGACATTTTTGTCCCTACAGGAAAAAGGGCTGTGGAGAAAGAAGGTGATGATGATGAACCAAATGAATATGACCTTAATGACAGCTTTATAGATGATGAGGAAGAGGAGTGTGAGCCTACTGATGAAGACTCTGACTGGGAACCAAGTTCAGAAGACAAGGATAATGAAGATGTTGAAACACTTTTGCAGGAAGCACATAGATTTGTGAAGACCAAAAAGTAGCTGCGCAGAACAACATTACAAGTGTCTGATCTGACTTAAAACATGGATGTGCAAGGAGAGGAACTGTGAGGAATGAGTGATTTGTGTAAAGAAAATCTAGTGAATATATGCTTGAAGCAAATGTCATTTATATTGAAATAAAGGAATGTATGTAGGGCATGACCATAAACAGGGGAGTGGTGTTAAATGGAAGAAACCATAATCTTTATGTAACTTCCTGATGTGTATAGCTTATGTAGCTTCTTGATATGTGTATGTTAGTTCCTGATATACTAGTGCAAACCCGTGTTGTAGGTAACGGCAGAAATGTCAAGACGATGTATAGCCAAATAAGGTAGCACTATATAAGTAGAATAACAGAGCGCATGCGCCAACAGAAAGGTCATGTAGAGTGCACTGACGAAGAGGAGCATCTTCCTCCCAACGACCACCGGACGACCACCTAGAAAAGGATGAAGCATGCGCAGACCGGGGAAGTGGTGACGCACTTAGAGGAGGAGTCATCTTCCGAGAAAAAGGCGGAGAAAGGCGAGAAAGGAAGCCTAGAAAAGTACAAAGGAGGGGATTGTAAGAAGTGAAGGTGTGCCCCGGCGCACCCAGCACTGTTTGCTTGCCTCTATTCGTTTAATAAATTGTAAACTTAAATTGGAATCCTGTTTGGGACTAAATCATTTATCACAGACTTGTTTGGAAAACTGGTTTTTCCTCATTGATGTAGGCACTACAGGAAGATTTTAATGGGGGCAGGGGGATTCAGCAATGCCTTTCTTGTCTATGTGTCTCCCTGTGTTTCACCACGCGCACGTTAAAAAATTTCTTCCATCCCTCTGATCATTTTTGTGGCCCTCCTCTGGACCCACTCCAGCATGTCCATGTCTTTCCTGTGCTGAGGGGCTCCAGAGCCGGACACAGTACTCCAGGTAGGGTCTCACCAGAGCGGAGTTAGAGGGGCAGAATCACCTCCCTCGACCTGCTGGCCGCGCTGCTTTTGATGCAGCCCAGGATACAGTTGGCCTTCTGGCCTGTGAGCGCACATCGCCAGCTCATGTCCAGGTTTTCATCCAGCAGTACCCCCAAGTCCATCTCAGCACGGCTGCTCTCAATCCCTTCATCCCCCAGCCCGTACTGATACTGGTCTTTGAGCATTCCAGTGGAGGCTTAGACCTGTAAAAGAGGAATTTGGACCCTATAAATGAGAGTCTGGACCCTTAAAACAAGAGTTTGGAAGTTAAAAATGGGGCTTTGGGCCCTAAAGATAGGGCTGTGGAAATGAAATTGAGGCTTTTAACCCTCAAATTAGGATTTGTGCCCTCAAATGATGCTTTGGTAGCAAAAACTAAGGCTTTTCACCCTACAAGTGGGTCTTTGGAGGCTCAAAATGAGGCTTTGCACATTAAAGAAATGAGGCTATGTACCCTAAATGAGGAGTTGGGCCCTTAAAACGAGGCTTTGGGCCCTTAAAATGAGGCTTTGGGCCCTCCAAATGAGTATCTGGAGCCTCAGAATGACGCTTTGGGCTCTCCAAATTGCAGACTGGATCCTAAAACTTAGACTTTAGTTCCTGAAAATGAGGCTTTGGTAGCTGAACGTGAGGCTTTGGAAGCTAAAAATAAGGGCTTGGGCCTGAAAATGAGCCAAAGGCCATATGGCTTTGGACTCTAAAACTCAGGCTTTGGAACGTCAAAATCAGACGTCAGGCCTTAAAAATGCTGCTCTGGGCCCTTAAAATGAGTCTTTGAAACTTCAAAGCGGAGCTTGGTACCTATAAAGTAGGCTTTGGCACTAAAAATGCATCTTTGGACTTTAAAAATTAGACCTTGCAAACTAAAATGGAGCCTTTGGACCATTAAAATGAAGCTGCTCTCTAGAAAGAGGCTTTCTGCAGCTTAAAATGAGGGTTTCGATCGAAAAATGGAACTGTGGGCCCTAAAAAAAGGCTATGGGTAATACCAGACAAGTTTGGACCCTAAAAATGAAGCTTAGGGCACTATAAATGAATCATTGAATACTAAAAGAGAGGTTGGACCATAAAAACGAGGGTTTGGAAACCCAGGATGTGGCTTGGACCCTAAAAATGACTAGCTGAATCCTAAAACTGACCCTTTGGAGCCTGAAAATCACAGAATCACAGAATCATTAAGGTTGGAAAAGACCTTTAAGATCATCAAGTCCAACCATCCACCCAACACCACCATGCCCACTAAACCATGTCGCAAAGTGCCACGTCCACGTGTTTTTTCAATATTTCCAGTGATAGCGACTCCACTACTTCCCTGGGCAGCCCGTTCCAATGTTTCACCACGCTCTCAGTGAAGAATTTTTTCCTAATATCCAGTCTATACCTCCCCTGGTGCAACTTGAGGCCATTTCCTCTCATTCTATCACTTGTTACTTGGGAGAAAAGACCAACACCCACCTCACCACAACCCCCTTTCTGGTAGTTGTGAAGAGCGACAAGGTCTCCCCTCAGCCTCCTCTTGTCCAGGTAAAGAACCCGAGTTGCCTCAGCTGCTCTTCATAAGACTTGTGCTCTGGACCCTTCGCCAGCTTCATTGTCCTTCCCTGGACACGCTCCAGCAATTCAGTTTCTTTCTCGTAGTGAGGGGCTTGATGCTCTCTCACTCCAAACACATAGAGAGACCCTCACCACATTGGTGTCATGTACATATCCACACTGAAAACTCACTGCTCTTCCAGGATACTACTGTATAACCGCGTGGTTATAAAAGTCTCTCCACTGCTCCGTGCACAGGCAGAGCCTGAATCCCAGGTTACATTTGATGGCCCCGTGTTATGCAGAAGGTGTTCACTTCTGCCCACCAGATCTGTGAAGCTCTCAATAGACCAAGCTTTCTCATGCTTGCTGTCATTTTCATGCCTCCCTTTGTGAATGGGCAGGTGGAATGTCAGCAGATTTTTAGGACAGGAATTGGGGATGAAACTCAACTGTCTGCAATTTGGATCTGCAGTATTGTCATCTCTGGAGCTCTGCACAGGTCTCTGGTCTTTCCATCTGTAGGAAAGGGACAGGAAAGAGCCAAAATATTTGAGGCCATGGAGTGGTGGTTCCGTCCTCATATACCAGCAGTTGGGTGAGGGACCTGTGAGAACACACACGCTACCAAATCCAAAGACAAGGCTTGAACAATGCAGTTACTGCCAATATATATGACCTTGGACTGATAGGATGAGAGGAGACTGTTTGGTTAGCTCAGTGGCATATTTTCTAAGCTGTCAGTAAATAAATGTTTACCTGGAATTATAACCTTGAGTGGAGAGACAGACTGGCAGGAGTGCTCTAACAAGGATGATAAGAAGGAACCGCTTCGCTAGGGTTAGGGTTAGGGAAAAGGGTCCCTCTTCATGTCCCTATCTTCTGTCTTTCCCTCTCTGTCCCATTTCCTGTCCCATCCTTTCTAACTGTAACTCCCTATAATATGGAGCAACAGATGAACTCAGTGAAAGCTTGTTCCCTTTTCTTCACAGCGGAATATGAACCTAAGCAAGAGAAGCAGCAGTCTCTGAGGGAGGACACTAGGGTCAAGAGGGAGATGGTGTCCTGTTATCTGCACACATCCAATGTTGTGAGTACTTCTGACGCTCGCTGCTGCCTCTGTGCTGGGGTCATGCTTCGGGCTCTGCAGTGGCTCCAGCACAAACACTCCATCCTGGCTTCTAAACACCAATTTCAGTAGTTTCTAGAGCTAAAACGTCACCTAAAATGGAGTCCCTCTTGACGTGCGGAAACAAACTTCACAACTCAAAAGACTTATAAAGCAGATATGTTTATTACAGCGCTGGACGCATGGGGGATATCTCCTCCTAACATGCGTGCCCTGAAACAAAAGTTCATCCTTTATATACCTGAAAGACATGAATATGCACACATTTTCCAAGAAATCACCGCCTCCTTGCTTATCTATTACATTTACATAATGCTGGCATTCCAAAACTCCACTACACATGCGTGGAGGTCTGGGGTGGTCGTCGGTGGTCTTTTGGGGAGTTAGTCCCCTACTCCTTTTTCCCTTTTATGGTCACAGGTCTCTTGAGGATAATTTCTTCTCCTTGGATGTTTGTCCTTTCTGTTGTCCAGCCAAGCGGTTCCTTCTTATCATCCTTGTTAGAGCACTCCTGCCAGTCTGTCTCTACGCTCAAGGTTAAGATATCTTCTCTGTTCTCTTTAATCTCTCAGTCCTTGCTCTTAACTCTTCTTGGTTTTAATTTTCATGAGGCCTGCTTTCCTCGTGATTAACTGTTTACACATAGCTGAAATGTTAGCTGAAATGTTAGAATTGATTAGTGACACATGCTAAAACCTTGTAATTGTTTTAGATCCTTGTTTCATTCCCCCCTTTTCTATTACCCTTGCGAATTCTTTCGCAATCCCTCATAACATACCATTATAATTTGTCCACTGATTAAAATACCTCCCTCTTGCGACTTCGTGTTTGATCTTATTCTTTTTCCACATAACATAATCATCCACACTCTCGAACATCGAATCATACAGCAAGTACATAAAACAAATAAGTAATTTGGTTAATTTGTTAATTTGTTCCAAACTTCTTCAAATCCCCAAGAGGTGTCATCTAAAGATATTCTTATCATGACCTACTCCGTAGTGGGGGTTATTAAATAGAGAGATGTTAACCAGAACTGGAAATCCTATTAGAGATAAGGTTTGGCTAGAATCTCCTAATATTATTATGTATTTCTGTACATTTTTTTCACCTAACTGGGTGAGATCTTCCCCTTGGTATTGGGATTGGTACAGCCTCCCAAACAAAATTCCGAATGGACTTAAATTCTCTTTAGTTCTTGGTTTTACCCTGATTCGTAATAGAGCTAGTGGGAGCGGTTGGTACCAATGTAGATTCGCTTCTTGACTGATTTTATCTAGCTGTTGTTTAAGTAAATGGTTCATTTTCTCAACTTGTCCACTTGCCTGTGGCCGATATGAGGTCTGTAGTTGCCAGTTTGTTCCTAAAATTTTAGTAACTTGTTGCACTATTTGCACACAAAAATGAGTACCCTTATCTGAGGACATCACAGTTGGTACACCGAACCTAGGGATAATTTCATTTAATAGTACTCGTGTCACTTCCCTAGCACTATTAGTTCTACAAGGGAAAGCTTCTGGCCAGCACGAAAAGGTATCTATTAATACTAACAAATACCGAACCCCCCCTTTTCTTGGGATTTCAGAAAAGTTTATTTGCCAATTTTGACCTGGAACTTTCCCTTTATCAATACTTCCATGTTTTACACGATTTTCTACCTTTGGATGATTCTTTAAGCATATTTCACATTTATTAACCATGGTTTTTACAGTTTAAAACAAATTCCTGGCTACTATTTGCTTCCTAAGGGAATTATACAAGGCTTCAGTTCCCCAATGAGTCTCGTCGTGTTCTGCTTTTACCAGTTTCCATAATATTCTACAGGGAACTATTATTCTGTTAGCTTTTAATTTTGCCCAACCTGATGATTCAACTTCTGTTTCCAAATGTTTAATTAATCTAAGATCCTTGTCATCATAATCAACCAAGTCTGGTAGCAGCAAAACTTTTTCAGGAATCAAACTTAATACCTCACCTTGCTCTGCAGCTCTTTTTGCCTCATGATCTGCCTGTTCAAAGGCAAATAAATTGCAGCTTTCAGGGGCCAAGGTGAGGCAAAAGAATGCCTCTTTCAGATCCAATACTGTGAACGATTCATGGGTTTCTTTTAAATTAGTCAATAAGGTGTATGGGTTTGCCACTACCAGGTGTAAATCTTCAGCTATCTTATTTATTGCCTGTGCGTCTTGTGCCAATCTGTAGGCCTTGCCATCAGGCTTTTTTTTTTTTTTTTAACAGGTGATGGAGTGCGCCCCAGGCCCAGCTGGCTGGACAGGCCGTGAAGCGGCCTGGGGCTGTGGGACAGGCCTCAGGTGAGGTGCCGGGGCCGCTGCAGGGGGCAAGCAGGGCTGGGGAAGTCAGGATGCATGGTGCCCAGGGGGGTCTGCCTCCATCTCCTCCCCCTCCCCAGCCCTTGGGTCACCCCTGGGGCTGCTGCGGCCGGGCCTGGCTCCAGCTGACCAGGAGCCCGGGGCAGTTTGGAGCTCCTCCCTGCCATCCCCGGGCAGCCAGCGGGCAAGAGAGACCCCTGCGCCCGCCCAAAGGCCTCGCTCCTTACGGGCAACACAGCCACCAAGAAGGCGAGTGTGGGGAAATGACAGCTCCGCACATGCCCCTGGAACCAACATGGCCACCTGGCATGCCCCAGGACTACAGCTCCCGGCATGCCCTGGGAACCAACAGGGCTGCCTGGGTGTTCTGTGGCCCAGGACTACAGCTCCCGGCATGGCCTGGGGCGCCCCTTCCTACTGTCTGACCCTGCAGGGACACCATCCCCTGGGCCAGGTGCAGCCCCTTGCAAGCCCTGGGGCTGCCTGCCTGGGGCTGCCCCGGCCCCGGCCCCGGCCCCCGGCCCAGGCCCCGGCCCCGCTGCTGCAGGGAGGAGGAGGAGAGAGGGGCAGAGCTGCAGAGAGAGGTGGGGCAGGGCGGTGGGGTGGCAGGAGAGGGACGGGAGATGGACAGAGGGATGAAGAGAACGGCGGGAAGAGATGGGCAGGGAGTGGAGGAAGGAAAAATACGGGTGAGGAGCTGGTGCAGGGATAGAGCGGGAAAGAGGTGGAGGGGAAGGGGGCAGCGGGGTGCAGGAAGAAAAAGAGTGATAAGCAGAGGGACAGAGGGGAAAGGATGAGAAGGGAAGAGGAAGGGGAGAGGGAAAGGGAGAGGCAGGGACAGAGAGCAGGACACAGAGCAAGGGAAGGATGGGAAACAGTGCAGAGAGACTGAGAAACAGAGGGATGTGGATCAGGACAAGGAGATGGAGAACGGAACAGCGATGGCCTCCAGGATGGAGACGGAGGAAGGGCAAAAGGGGACGGGGAGCAGGAGGGAGGCTCAGGGAGAAGGGAGAAGGCCCAGCCAGCTGAGCAGGGGATACAGTTAGGAAGGAAGGGGCAGGCTGCAGGACAGTGGAAAAATAAGACCAAGAAGCAGGACACAGGGACAGAAAAAAGGGAAAGACCGGGAGCAGGAGAGAGAGGTGTGCAGAAAGAAAAAAACAGCAGTGGGCTATAGGACAGATAGGGAAGAGCTAGAAAATACAGGCAGGGAGCTGACCGGAGAAAGGCAAAAATAGCAACAGGTTATGGGGCAGGGAGAGAGGAATTTAAAAAACAGGAGTATAGGAGTAATGAGACAGAGCAAGAAAGAGCAAGGAAAAAAATAATGATGGGCTAAAGAGAGGGAGAGAGGGAGGGGTTAAGAAGTGGGGATATGGAGCAAGGGAGAGTGAGATGGAGAAAGGGAAAAAAACAAGTTAGCCAAGGGCTAACAGGAGAGAGAGGGAGGAGTTAAAAAACAGGGACAAAGAACTGGAAAACGAGGCAGAGAAAGGGGAAGGCAGTGACAGGCTACAGGGCAGAGAGGGAGGAATTTGGAAATAGGGACAAGGAGAGAGGCAGAGAAAGTAAAAATAGCTACAGGCTACAGGACAGAGAGAGGGGAATTTTAAGAATGTGGGGACAGGGAGACAGACGAAAGAAAGAAAGCAAGAAAGAAGTTGCAATGGGCTAAAAGGACAGAGCGAGAAGAATTTAAAAATAAGGACAGGGAGCTGGGCAGAGGGAGATGGAAAAAGGAAAAATTGTGACAGGCTACAGGGCAGAGAAGGGGGAATTAAAAAATGGGGAAAAGGAGCCGGACAGAGAGGAATAGAGAAAGACCAAAAGTACCAAATGAAGATCACCTTGTAGAGTGGCCAGGGCTGGTGAAAAAAGCCCAGCTGGGGTGAAAAAATCACCCAGCTTTTTTTTTGTTTGTTTGCTGGTTGGATTTGCTTTTAAAAATAAATACTATTTAATCTCTAAATACAACTTGCAAGGAAAAAGTACCAGGCTGGACACATTTAAAGCCAATACCTGTCCAACAGCCACACAAATCACCCCTCACTCCTGCTGCTCAGTTCACCGCCTGCCTGCACGTACAGGCAGCTGCCCTGTTTCGTGAGCACTCCCCAGGAGCAGCACCACCAAGCAGCTAAGAAAAATGAGCTGCCTGCAAAAACTCAAGAACAGTTTAATTCTGGGCAATTTTCCCTCTTTTTAGGCCTGCTGGTAAAGACTTGTCTGGCGAGAGATGGCTCAGGATCACAGCAGGGTCAGCAGCGCTGCTTTCTGGATCACGTGGCAGCGATGGGCAAAGGGACAGGTTGCCAGATCCTGGGGCCAGCCAGGGCCAGGGTCACCCCTGCCTGGTTTTTCCTTGCAAAGCCGCAGCCAGTGCCAGCCCTGCTGCAGCCCTCAGGCTTAGGCTCACAGACCTGGGCATTTCTGCGGGTGCTGCACCCTGCTGGGCCCTACTGCTGACTGCCAGGTGCCCTGGGCTTCCCCTCATCGTCTGCAGCACCAGGGGCATTGCAGAATGCCTTGCCTGCTCCCCACGGCTGTCCTGACCCACACCTGCACCTTGTACGAGCTGTCACACAGCTGATTTGGGGGCAGCAGGTCTGTCTTGTGGCACCCTGGAAATGGGGGCAAAGCAAATGCCATTGCTTCCGTTGCCCATAGCAAATCCCAATGGATGGTTCAAAGTCTCTGAGTGCCTCAGCCTTTCTCCCCAGGAGTTTTTAAGCCAAGCACCTTTTCAGGGTGTGACAGATGATGTGAAAGATGGGTGCTGGTGACATCCTGGTAGCTCTTTCCCACTCCCACTTCCAAGTTGTGATGTTTGAGATCTGGGGCCACCTGGAGGCCCTGGTGGAGATCTCCACGGAGTTTGTGTTCAATTTTTTGGCATCTTATGTCTACCATGTGCTAGGGTTATGGGGTCACACTGTTATGGTATGCCAGAGTTTAAGCGAGTTAGGATTAAAGCGTGTTATTGTTATGGGAAGGACCTGGGTTTGTTATGCTATTTTTGCTTCATCCTATGTTCTGAGTGGTCTTTTTTTTTTTTTGAGAGAGTAATTTTTTAGATTGTTTGATTTTTTAGGGTTTGGATAGAGGCCTTTAGTTTGTGTATGAGGTTTAGAATCATAGAATCATAGAATAATTTGGATTGCAAGGGACCTTTAAAGGTCATCTAGTCCAACCCCCCTGCAATGACATCTTCAGCTAGATCCTGTTGCTCAGAGCCCCGACCAACGTGACCTTGAATGTTTCCAGGGATGGAGCATTTACCACCTCTCTGGGCAACCTGTGCCAGTGTTTCACCACCCTCATTGTGAAAAATGTCTTCTTTATATCTAGTCAAAATCTCCCTTCTTTTAGCTTAAAACCATTTCCCTTTGTCCTATTGCAACAGGCCTTGCTAAAAGTCTGTCCCCCCTTCTAGTTGTTTTTTTGTGGTTCTGGTGGTTTGAGTCACATTTTCTGTCTTGCAGTCATCATTTGTGGTCTAACATGTCTGACCGGGACGGCCAGTGTTGTGTTCCTCTGCTCCCTCAGTAAATTTGCAGATGACACCAAGTTGGGTGGGAGTGTTGATCTGCTGGAGGGTAGGAGGGCTCTGCAGAGGCCTCTGGAGAGGCTGGATTGATAGGCGGAGGTCAACCGTATGAGGTTTAACAAGGCCAAGTGCTGGGTCCTGCACTTTGGTCACAACAACTCCATGCAATGCTACAGGCTTGGGGAGGAGTGGCTGGAGAGCTGCCCAGGGAAAAGGGCCTGGGGGTGCTGGTCGACAGCTGGCTGAATATGAGCCAGCAGTGTGCCGAGGTGGCCAAGAAGGCCAACAGTGTCCTAGCCTGTATCAGCAATAGTGTATCCAGAAGGAGTAGGGAAGTGATCATGCCCCTGTACTCGGCACTGGTGAGACCACACCTCAAATCCTGTGTTCAGTTTTGGGCCCCTCACTACAAAAAGAATGTTGAGGTGCTAGAGCGTGTCCAGAGAAGGGCAACGAAGCTGGTGAGGGGTCTGGAGCACAAGTCTTATGAGGAGCCGCTGAGGGAACTGGGGTTGTTCAGTCTGGACAAGAGGAGGCTGAGGGGAGACCTTATTGCTCTCTACAACTACCTGAAAGTGGGTTGTGGCGAGGTGGGTGTTGGTCTCTTCTCCCAAGTAACAAGCGATAGAACGAGAGGAAATGGCCTCAAGTTGCTCCAGGGGAGATTTTAACTAGATAGTAGGAAAAATTTTGTCACTGTGAGAGTGGTCAAGCATTGGGACAGGCTGCCCAGGGAGCTGGTGGAGTCACCATCTCTGGAAGTGTTCAAAAAACATGTGGATGTGGCGCTTTGGGACATGGTTTAGTGGGCATGGTGGTGTTGGGTTAACGGTTGGACTTGATGATCTTGAATGTCTTTTCCAACCTTAAAGATTCTGTGATTCTGTGATTTCTGGTGAGTTGGAAGATAGCAAGGTGGATAGGTAGGTTTGGAGGACTTGTGGTCCACGGAGAACGACTGCCAGGCATCTAGTAGGCACTTCTGGGGTCTGGAAGGACTTCTGACCCACAGATAATGACTGCTGGAGGACTCAGTGTGCTTCTGAATTTGTGTGGACTTCCAAATCCATGATCATTTCTCCTGCCTTGAGGAAGAGTCATGGGAGGACACCAGCCGCACAGAAGAACAAGGGTTTCCCCATGGGTACATGGCATTTTGGTTTTTGCTTTTGAGTAAGAACCCTGCAAAGAGGCTGCCATCATTATGTTTAGTGATGTTTTGTCATGTCCTGGGATGAGGATCAGGTGACTTGAAACATCAGTGAAAAAAGGGTAGAGGTTTGTCTGTGTCTTCTGCATGCTTTGATTTTGAACGTCTGCTCATGGTGGTGACTTCACACAGTCCTTAGCTCCTTTCTCAAGGCATGACGTGTGCTTAGGGTGAGGTTCAACATCCACAATGGTAGATGTGAATCTGTATTTCAAATAGTCTTCCTGATAGTTTTGAATTTTTGGAGGCCCAGCTTCTTCTCAGATCTGATTCAATCATCCTTGTTTTTTCCTGCCAAAAGAGCTTGTAGAAGGAGGAAGAGCAGGAGAAGGGTCAGTTGCTGCTGTTTCTGCATTGGTCGCACATGCTGGCATTATCGATGTTATCTTCCATCTGCCATTTCTGTGCAGGAATCTCATTTTAAGCCACTTGGCCATTTTGTGAGGGCTAGTGGACTCAATGGGAGACTGTTTGTTCCTCATTAGTGCCTCAGGGGTTTACCTGCCATTTTGGTTTGTTTGTTTTGTATTTGCTGTGCTTAATTTAAGAAATTTACTTTATCTCTTTGGATTTCTGTCCTTCAAGGAAGCGTCTAGGATTCCTACCCAGGCGTGATGTGTCCAGAAAGGACTGTCCTGGTACACTGCTGTCAGTCTTCAGTGTAGTGAAATAGTGTAATGCTGCATGTTTAACAGTCATGTAACTCAAGTGCATTTTAAATATACGAGCTTTGCCCTTGTTCCTGATGTGTCTGGGAGATAATTCTCAGCAGGTCATAAACAGTCTTCTGTGCTTTACCAGTTTAAATTAGTCTGCCTCCAGAAATGTCTTCCTTGGTGCCTGCACAGAGCAAGAACCTCCAGTAGCAAGGGCATGCAGACCCTTGGGCAGCTTCAAAGCATTGGATACTTGTAAATAGATTAAAAAAACAGCCCCCAGGTAGCAGTGTGTCTAAGTCCACCTGACTCTCCACACTTACTCAGCATGTCAAAAGTTTTTGTCGATAAGGGCAGATGAAGTCAGTATAGTCTATAGGCAGGTGTTATAGCTGGCCAATAGGCAGTTTATCTAAAGAAATCAAAATTTACCTTTGAATGGAGTTGCATGCCTTTAGATGTTGGGGGGTGTATTACTTTCTCCTTCCTTGGTCTGAGCACAGAGCAGGGAGAGATGTTTGCGTCTGGGGGAGACTCACCCCACAACCATCATCAGCCTCAGGGCTTGTGTTCCTTGATGGAGGAGTAACTGCTTGGGATAGTTTCGCTTGTGTGGTGCTTCTCATTCTGCTCCCAGGTTTTCTCATTAATGCTTTCTCTTTGGTTAATTTGTTTTTACAGTATTTTGTGAAGGTTCTCCATTCATAGCTCTGAGTACCTCTTTTTTAGTTTAGTTTAGTATTGTTTTTTAAATGGCAGGTAAGTGACATGATCCTTTCTTTGAAAACCCATAATAGCTCTGGAGTTTACCTTGGGAGCAGAGAAAATGGGGACCCTTTAGAGGAGAGAAGAGAATTTAATACGAGAAACACTTCAGCAGTATGCATCTTGTGAGAATGAAAGTACTTGCTTTAACTTTTTTTTGGTTGCTTCTGCATTGTTTAGCAGTAACTACTTTAAAGGGCGATTACTTCAGCAAAAGAAGAGAGCACTTCCGATTTCTGTGTCTGACTAAAAGAACTAGCCTGAACATACAGAAAACTGAGGTGCAGAGCCATTTTTTTGTCATTATTGTGTACCACGCCTGACTTGTAGAACTTCCCTGTGCGCAGTGTGGTGGTTTGTGCATAGCGTTGTCCAGTCTTCTTTTTGAACTGAGCAAGTTCCTCTTTCACAGCTTTTTTAGTAATTTTTCACTTGACATGCAACTTCTTGCTCTTCACGTGTCAGCTAAGGCTTCCAAAAAGACAGGAAGATGGATCAGCGAGGAGGTGGGGCGTTCCTGCGTTCATTTCTGGCATCTGGTCTGTGATGCTGGGTCCACACCCCTATCAGTTGCCAGATGCGAGGCAAAAGGTTTATCCTCATAAAAATTACTTGTCTAACTTCAGAAACCATCCACATAGACTTCAAATTTCTTTTCATAATCTGTTTGTGCACTGGTAGAGAAACTGAGTTTTTTTCAGGGCTATGGCTGTGCAAGAGATTTTAGGAGATTGTGATCTGTCCCTCAACTCTCAGTTGGGGCAATGAAGAGTTTGAGAAAGTCATGGATGTTTTTTACATTCTCCAAAGTAGTTTGTTCTTATGCAGCTTCTAGCCAGAGGTTCAATATTTGCAGTCAGCCTTTGTACAGTGCCTATAACCTTTTTTTTTCTTGCATGATCTTTGTGCACAGGAGTTCACAGAATCACAGAGTCACTAAGGTTGGAAAAGACCTTTAAGATCATCAAGTCCAACCATCAACCCAACACCACCACACCACCATGCCCACTAAACCATATCCTGAAGTGCCACGCCTTGTCTCTTACATTGAAATGGTCATCTCTGTAGGTAAATGCTGCACGTCTTTGTATAGATGCTGGACAGACTAGAAGCTGGAATGCCAATGTAGGAGGGCAGCTTGATGCTAGGATCATGCTGTAGCTCTCACAACCAAGGAGACTGGGGGGAAAAGAGACAAACGGAGGGAGCAAGGAAGGGCTCAGAGGATTAATGCAACACCTTGTGCTGCATTAATCCATTCAGCAACACACTGCTCCCAGGGTGTTAATGTGCCACTCCTCTAGTGTCAGAAGAGGTGACATGCGAGAGACACAGCTTGTCATTCCTTGATCCTGACTTTATAACTCCCTTGAACCACTTACCTTGAAAACCAGGGATAGAGCCTTTCTCTTAAGAACGTGTGTTAGAGGTACAAGTGCACAGGGGCAGCAATGTGAACAGTGGGCAGTGAGAATAGGCAATGTCTCCCTCCAGGGAGAGGGAGCTTGCCAGTCCCATCTTCTGATGGTGGGATGTCGCGGGCTTTAGCATCTTGCAGAACGATATTCTTGAGAGGATGAGAAACAGGGAACTGCTCATCTGTCTTCCTAAGAGCCAGCAACTGGAGCTACACTTGGGCTCCAAGTGTATGGCAAAATCTGTTTTCCTACTAATTAGCTGGCATGTAGTAAAATGAATGTGTCCTATCTTCATTTGCCCGTGGCAAATCAAAGTGGGCTGGTCCCCACGTGGAGCTGCTCCAGGCAATGTTGTGGTAGCCTGGTGACTTCATCACCGAGGCTTTTCCTTATTTAACTTTTTGGTTCAGACTTCCCACCTTGTTTCCTGACGTTTAAGACCCATCCCAAGTCTGTGTTGCCATACCTGTGGTTTGTAGAATACCCACTGTTCTTGCAAGTGGTTGAAGAAATTGTTGAAGCAATGTCAAGCTTCCTCATCCAGAGCTGTTCTGGTTGGAGTAAAAGAGAAAAATGAAGATTCCTGTCCTGGAATTTTCCTGGGGGAAATTTTCAAGACACCCTACCCCACCCTCTGCCATGTTAAGGTTGTAAATAGTTTTCACAGTGGAAGTTCATTTACAAATAATCCAGTGTTCCTGAAACGAAAGCCGTTTGTGTTACTCCTCCATTGTGATGTCTTTCAACAATGTTGAGTCACTGCAGTGTTAAATATTTTGGTTTGTGGCACATTTGCTGCCTTCTCACGCTTTCCCCTCCTGACCCCAGGCTGTGCTTTCTTCCTTGTTACCACCTGCGTGAGGGTCCCTGCAGCAATGTCAGAGGGACACGGTGTGTGGGTTTGTGTGTTGCAAGCCCTCTGACCAGCCTGGCCTGCAGTGGTGGGTGTGAGTCAAAACTATAATTTTCATAAAGCAATAGAAGTGATTTGGGAAAAAACCTCCAGTTTTTCATGAAACTGGATATGAAATTTTCCAAGCTGTTTCCGGAAAAGAAATCATGCGAGTTGGAGCTACTGTGTATTTCTGATCGGTGAGCATCTAATGATTTTGTCTCAAATTTAAAACTTTCCCACAAAAAGCTTAAGCTTTGCAGAAACTAAAATGTGTCTTGGGAAGATCTTACCAGTTGGTAATCTGCTGCTGTGTGGTGTTGTCACGAATGAGTGGTTTAGGCCGCTTAAAGAATCACCGCCACAGACATTAGAAAGCAAATTATTTTAAAATAAATTTCTGAAAAGTGTGACTTAAGAGAATTTGATGGCAAGGTCCCCTCTATTACTTATTCAACATGGAAAAAGCATACAATGAGAAATCAAATTAGAACTGAGTTGGAATGATATACACATGGATAGGAGGAAATGGTTTTTACAGACTCAGGGAAGTTGAATCGGGTTAGTATGACTTATATGTGGATTAAGGAAAGAAAATGATGGAGACCCTGCTGTTGAATCATGAGGTTCAGAGTGGACTGGAATCCACTTGGTCAATGGTTTATGTCTAGAGATTGTGTATAGGGAAAGATGAGGAATGCCTTCCCATTGAATCACGAGATTCAGAGCAGACCCCCTTGCTTTCTAAAGTCCTTCTCAGAGAAAAGTCTAGGTGTGGCTGAATCCACTCCTAGTCCCAGATTTGGTCAATGGCTTATGACTAAAGGAATCAAGTGCTGGAGATTTTGGTGTGGTGATGTAGCCTATGATTTTGTGCTTTCTGTAACTTTAGGATGTCAACAATCTAATATAAAATAGCAGCAATGAAAATTCACTAACACTATTAAGGTAAATCACAGTATTAAATCATATAATTTCCTCATAAAGCTTAACAACACAACAACGTAAAACTTAATAAGATTCTCTAATTACGCATGCACGTACATAGACGTGGATACAGAGATAGAAAAGATATGTATATGTGGGAGGAGAGAGAGAGAGAGATATATACACCAAGGTATCTATTAAAAGTTTCCCCTAGAATTCCATGAAATACTCAATGTCAAATGCTTTTGCATTTTCTCAACAGGCGAAGAGTTGAGCTTCAAACAGGGGTTTCAGCCCAGGTTCGTGCCAGTGCTCCAAACTGATCAAGAACTTGAGAGCTCATGAGCTCCGAGAGGCGTCCCCCTCAGAGGGGAGTCAGGTTGCAGCCTGCTGTGGTCTGGGAGAGCTCAAAGGGTCTCACCTGGAACCGCTGTTTAGAGGGTCGGGAGATAATTGACTTTCGGCATCAGTGAACTTCCATGCTGGCCACAGCCCAGACAGTTAATTTCTCAAGTCTCTGGTAGCACTGGTACCAGTTGTTCCAGGGTTGTCAGGAGATGGTTAGTTACTCCTGTTCTTGTTCCGCACCCTGGTCAGGCAACCGCATTCCTGGTGCAATCAGTGCCATCCCCCACCTCAGCTATGCAAGAGTGCTTGGTATGGTCAAGGGGCTCTCAACCACCAACCTCTTTGTTCAAAGGCCAAGGCTTGCCAGGCAACTGTATTCCTCAGGTTGTAGAGCGGCCCAGGTGCAAGGCAAGGAAGGGGGCATATATAAACTCGTAGCACAAATTAGTTTATTCTATCAGTCTGCATCCACTAGTTGAGGATTATAATCTCTTGTCAAGAGTAATTGAGCATATGTTTAGAAGATAAGTGACAGCATCACGTTTCTGACAGCAACTAACCTCGTCCTGGCCCTCCCTATTGCTTGGAGATGGGCCTATTTGCAGAGGGATGTAATTTTAAATGGTAGCCATCCTGCTTCAAGACAGGAGTGGGCACTTGGTGCATGGCAGAAATGGTGGCAAGCTGTGTTTACTTCTTCATTTCTGAGACCTGCAGTCAAGTTCCTCCTTAGCAGTGGCAATTTCAGTCACAGCAATAAATGCAGAGTAAGGTTCTTGTTCTGGAGGTGCAGCAAATTCAGTAAGGCACCCAGCTGAGGAGTCTGTCTGTCCGTCTGGGCTGTCCTTCCCCAGCTGACAGCAGGGTAGTGGCCTTTGACAGATCTGGAGTTGTGTTTGTTGGAAATAAATACCTATTCTGCTCAAATTTCAAGGAGCGGCCAGCCTGCCTCTGTTACAATCCCAGGTAGAGCAGGTCTTTGCAGCCAAGCACCAGTGCTGTAAATCCAGCTCCACCTCCTGCCCAGTCTGTCTGGCCGTGGTCAGGTCTGGGACAGGAGCCTCAGTTCACATTTGGGGGTTTGGGCAGCTGGGTACAGGCTTTCTGTCCTGGCTTTGGGTGAGACATGACATGCAGGAGGTTTCAGCAACTTTGTTTTAATGTCTTGGTGACTGTGGCCCGTGGGCCAGCCCTGCTGGAGAGCAAATGTGTGCAGGTCCATACATCCGGACTCTGCTCTTATCACCTGTCCTCTTGCATCGTGGAGGAAGGTTACTGTAATAAAGTGAGAACTGAAATTCTGCATTTTCTTTGATCAAGAAAAGGAAAATTCTGTAATTACAGGATTTTGGAATATTTCAGATCCTCAAGATATAAACATGGATCACCCCATTAGAGGATTTGTGCCTCTGTTCTGTGGATCATACAGCCTTAAGATAGCCCTTTTATATTTTAATTTTTCCAAGTTATTTCCAAGTCTCATGTAGGACATGTGATGCAATCCTCTAACAGGCAGCTGGGTGCTATCTGTGTGCTCTGTGTGCCGTTTGGCTGCGGGTCCCTTCCTGCCTGCACTGTTGTGGGATGTTTCAGCAGAGGCAGGTCTGTGGCTGCCGGCCCTGCAGTGGTCCTGCCGCGGGGCTGCATCCTGCCCTTGGCTGCAGCCCTGACCCTGTGGAGAACTGGGCCCCGTGAGTGGTGGGGATGGCCATCACGTGCATCCTGCAAGTCGACAGCACAACCAGGGGACCACAGTTTGGGCTCCTGCACTTTGGGCACCACTGTGGTGGTGGGGATGCACCAAGTCAGGCTGGGGAGGGGGTTGTGTCACTGGGGACCTGCTTCCCAGAAGTGCATTGCCTGCTGCACTGCTTTTCTGTCATTCAGCCCTGCTGAGCAGGAAGACCTAGAAACTGGGGAGTTGCTTTTTACCTTTTTGCATCTCTGGTGGATGAGGGGGTGGGCATAACTGTGTGATGGTTCGCTTTGTGCTTCTGCCTCCTGTGGAAGGGAGCGAAGGCATCACGTAGGAAAAGCAGCAGCACCCTCCCGGCTGCAGGGTACGTGCCACGGTGGGATTGTCTTTTTTCTCCAGAGCTTGCCAGTACATGGCGTTAGACAGCGCTTTAGTGTGGGACACCTTCCCGTGCTGAGGAGAGAGGGAAGGGGAAGTTAATCCATGCCTGGGATTGCTCTGACCTGCCCTGGTGCTCAGAGATGTTGATATTGGAGGAACCTGCACCAGACACAACAAGCAGGATGCAGAAACTACCTCCTTTTTCTTTATTCCCCGTGTCCTCTTTTGCCTCAAGCATTTATTGTCACTGATTTGTCTTCTCCTTGCCTTCTCTCACAGGCCTTGAAGTGACGTCATGGCAGATCACAGAATCACAGAATCATTAAAATTGGAGAAGAGCTTTAAGATCATCAAGTCCAACCATCAACCCAACACCACTATGCCCACTAAACCATGTCCTGAAGTGCCACGTCAACATGTTTTCTGAACAATTCCAGTGATGGTGACTCCACCACCTCCCTGGGCAGCCTGTTCCAATGTTTAACCATGCTCTCGGTAAAGAAATTTTTCCTAAGTTCTAGTCTAAATCCCCTGGCATAACTTGAGGCCATTTCCTCTTGTCCTATTGCTAGTTACCTGGGAGAAGAAACCAACACCCACCTCACTACAACCTCCTTTCAGGAATGGCATGCACATGCCATTTCAGATGCAGATGCCATTGCAGATGCCACTGCAGATGCAAATACAATTTCAGATGCAGTTGCCCGTGGACATGTTTCTGAAGACGCAGGTGCCATTGCCGACACCATTGCAGATGCAGAGAGCATTACAGACAGCTCTGGAGAAATGACATCTGAAACGGTATCTACATCTCCAAGGGTAGTTGCAATGGTATCTGCATCTGCATCTTGCTACAGGTTACAAAATCTTGGAATAGAAGCTGTTCTGCATAATATCCTTGGCTTCTTTTTCTTTTTTCTTTTTTATTCCACCCCAGGTGAACAAAGCAAAGACGGACAGGGTCTTTGTGCTTGAGGACAGGAGGTGTCATTTTAACTAGAACTTCAGATTGCCCGAGCTTTTTTCCTTTTTGCTTTGCCTTTTTTCAGCCAGATACACCCATATGTGGTATATAATGGCTGCTGCATTTCCTATAGGGCCTGCAGGAGGACAGAGGCAGGCGAGGGGGTGCTGGGGTGGAAGGTGACATCGCTGGGGTGTGGTGAGGTCACTAGTGTGGGAGGAAGCTGATTGGTCACTGAGTTGCTCAGTGCCTGCCAGCTCAGAGAGCAGAGAGCTGGCCGGGGGGCAGAGGAGAAGTGGGCTGGGGGGATGGCAAGGGGCCAGCAGCGAGGTGACACCTGGGGTGGGGGCTGCTGAGGTCACTTCTGCCGGAGATGCTGATAGGGTAGGAGCAGGCACGTGGCTTGGCTGTTCCTTGTGAGGTCACTCCTGTCTCTGCAGGTGATAGGCCAGCAGCGTGCAAATGGCTTGGAAGTCCCTTGTGAGGTCACTTCTTCCCGAGACCCTGATAGGCCAGGAGGAGGCTGATGGCTGGGTGGGTGTTGGTGAGGTCCCTTCAGCTGGAGCTGCTGCCAGGCCAGCAGCAGGCTGGAGGGGCATTGTTGGGTCTCTCCTCTCCACTGTGGGCCCTGCCTTGCTCCTTCTTCTGCCAGCTTTTATTGCTGAGCACGACATCATATGGTGTGGAATATGTCTTTGGTCTGGTGGGGTCAGCTGTCCCAGCTTGTCCCCTCACAACTTCTTGCCCACCCCCAGCCTACTCGCTGGTGGGTCAGAGCGAGGAACAGAGAAGCCCTTGACGCTGTGCAGGCACTGCTCAGTGACAGCTGACACAGCCATGTTTTATCCGGAGGCTTTTGGTCACAAATCCAAAACACAGCACCATACGGGCTGCTGCTGAAGAAAACTAACTCCATCCCAGCCGAAACCAATGCTGTGAAGCACATCCTACTCCTACCACGAGAGCAACACAAAGCCGAGAGTGTTCGGTCACACGGGAGGGGCTGTTTTACCCCAAAGGCTTTCCATCCCACCTCTTGAAACAGCCTGACCACAGCCAACCCCTAAACCCTGCCTGCCCAGACGGGCTCCCAGTAGCAGAGACATGCGGGTGCAGGGGGCAGACGCAATTATTTGGAAAAGGACCAGGGAGAAAGGGGGTGACTGTTTCTCAGGACAAGAGGGAAAATCTCTCGCCTCTCTCCCCAGCTGTGCCATCTCCTTGCTGGTGTCATAATGGGCCTCCAAATGACGTGGACTGATGTCACAGGGTGGTGCCCTGCATCACAGGGAGGTTTCCCCAGCGCCGCGGCAGTGCTGGCACTTCCTGGCGAGGCCTGGGCACTGCTCAGGGGCTCCTCACTGCTGCCCTTTGGAGCTGCTCCACAGCCGGGAGCGGGGCCGGGAGGCAGCGGGGCTGTACTGGGGGACCCTCGACTGACAAGCAGGACCCTTGCTGACCGTCAGAGCAGGGGCACATCGGAGATGTTGAGTTTTGGGCAAGGAGCCGCACAGAGCATCCTCTTCCCCAAGATGAGGGCAAGTGGTAAGCGTGATGGTGGGCTGCTGCACCGTGGCTGTCAGCTTGGAGCTGAGCTACTTGTTCGCCATGCTCCTGCAGCTCTGCACCAAGGCTGAGGGGTTTGGGAGCTCCTTCCTGAGGGGTTGCACTAGGGCTGTCCACTGCCCAAAGCTGCAGCTGCTGTGCTGCGGGGGTGGCTGGACAGGGCTGGGGACTATTGTGTGAGAGCGCTGCCTGAGGGTCCCTCTGGGCTCGGGGGACTGTGTGGCTGCCAGAACTGCCAGGTGCTGGTACGGGGCTCCTGTGGGCATGGCTTGGTCCCCTTAAAAGGGGAAACCGTTCAGGGCCAGCTGTCTCTGGGAGTTGGCAGTCTGAAATGGGGGCACAGTCCAGCTCCACAGCCATGGCAGTGTTCTTCTGGGATGTCTGTGTACTTCAGCATCAGTCATCCCCCAGGTAGGGAGCTTGCCAAGCGTCTGTGAGCTGTCTGGTCTGGAGCCTGAGACCTCTTTCCTTTGCTTTCCAGCAGTCGTGGCTATCTGGGGAGCTGTGTCTGATTACATCATGGGACAGCTGAAGGTGGACAAGGTGGGCGGGTGTCCTGGTCCCCCTCACCATGCCGGGGTTCAGTCCTCCTGAGAGGCCTGGGCCCCGAGGAGCGATCCCCCCCTGAGCACCACAGCAGCACGCCGAGACCACCTTGTGTGCCCAGAACAACTTCTGAGAGCCAGTCTGAGAAAGCATCCAGCATGCCGTAGGGCTTCACTCTTCCCTGTGGTCAGAGTGGAGAGACCAAGCAGAGGGACTGGGCATGATGCTGGGTCTGTGCCAAGGACTAAGTCCCAGGGGTATTCCCTGTGCTGGAAATGGCTGGGATCTTCTCTAGCCAAGAGATGTTCGCAAACATTTTGAGGAGGAGAAGTAAAAAAATGGAGAACATGGGTTTTTTCCAAAGCTTTCACTTTTCCTATCTCTAAGGTACTCATTTATCAGCCAGCCGTTTTGTCTTTTCCCTGGGCAGGGTGTCCTGGTTGCAGGACTTGGGACCTTCGCTACCATCCAAGAGCAATTCCACGGCAAGTAAGTGGTGTTTGTGGTTTACAGACCCACCTTCCAGCTGGGCATTGATGGCTTGCGCTCCCCACAGTGATTATCCCTGCTGAGAAGGCCACCCTAAGCTTTCCCCCTCCAGGTCTAGGGGGTCATGGGTTGCGTGCTCCTTGTTCCTTGGAAGGGGCTGGGAGAAGTAGCCAATTGCCACCAAAGGTCAGGGGACAGCTTGAGCTCCCCCAAAACAAATGGCTCCCCAAGAGCTGTTTCTACAAATGACCTTTTCTCTAGAATTTTGTTATGGAACTTGCATGGAAATTGGGCCTGCTGTGGCAGTGACAATGTTCCTCCTCCTTGCAGCCAATGTCAAGATCGAGCTGCAGAACTACAAGCAGCTGTCATGAGCTGGCACCTCCTAACCGTGGCATGTTGTGGAGAATCATGTGCAAGAGTGTCACCCGAGACTAAGGGGATAGACAGGTTGAAGCATGATGAGGATGTTAAGGAGGAGGAGGAGGAGGAGGAAACATGAGAAGCAGGCAACAGGAGGCAACATGCGTAGGATTTAGCAATAGGAGGCAAGAAGAAGAAAAAAGGAGCAGGAGGAGGCAACAGGAAGAAACATGAGGCAACAGGATGACAAGACAACAGGAGACCACAAGTAGAGGAAGAGGAGAAGGCGGCGGCAAAAAGAAGCAAGAGGAGGAGGACACAATAAGAGAAGCGTAGCATGCAGGTTAGGACATGGAGATGGACATAAAAAAGGAAAAAGAGAAGGAGAAGGAAGAGGAGGAGGGCGAGGAGAAGGAGGACAATGATGACAACAACAACAACAACGATGAAGACAAGCAAGACAAGGACAAGGAAGAAGAGGACAAGGAGGAGGCAAAAGGAGAAGAGAGGAGCCAAAAGGAAGAAGAGGCGTAGGATGAAACAAATGGCAACAGCAGGTGACAGGGACAGGAGGAGAAACAGAAGGCTATAGGAGTCAAGAGAAGGCAACCAGAGAAGGAGGAGGGGGAGCAGGAGGAAGCAACGGGAAGTAAGAGACAGAGGAGACAATATGACACAAGAGGAAGAGGAGGACCCAAGAGGAAGCAGAAGAGGACAAGAGGTGGAAAGAAAAAGAGGCAAAATGAGGAAGAGCAGGAGATGGGAAGAGGAGGCAATGGGAAGAGGAGAAGGAGACAAGAGGAGGCCAAAGCAGACAACTGGAGGAGATGGAGAAGGAGGCAAGAGGAAGCAATAAGAGGCAACAGGATGCAAAAGGAGGAGGAAGATGAAGACAAAGGAACATGATGCAACAGTGAGAGAAGAAGGGAAGAGGAAGGGGAGGCAACAGGAAAAACAGAGCAACAGGAGGCAACAGGAGGCAAGAAAAGGAGGAGAAGGCGGAGGGCACGAAGGAGGAAGAGAAGAAGGAGGTAACAGGAGGCAAGAAGAGGAAGAGCAGGAAGACAAGGAGAAGGAAGAGGAGGCAAGAGGAGGAAACCAAAAGGAACAGGAAGAGCAGGCAACAAGAGGAGGAGGAGGCAATAGGATAAGGGGCAAAATGAGTTAACATGACGAGCGTACGGAAACAGGAAACAACAGGAGGAAAATTCGAAAGAAAGCAAAAGGAGGAGAAGAAGAAAAGAGAGGCAATAAGAGGCAAAAAGAGGAAACAGACGGCACCAGCAGAAAAGAGAAGGCATACAAGGTGGAGAAATAGACAAAGGCAACGAGAAGAACCAGGAGGTCAGACAAAGCCGAGGAAGAGAAAACAGGTGGAAACAGGAGGCAAGAGGAGGGAGAGGAGGCAACCGAAGACAACAACAGCAGGAGGAGGAGGAGGTAACAGCAGGACACAGTAAGTGGAGAAGGGATCAGGAAGTAAAAGGACGCAAAAGGAGGTAGCAGGAGAAGAAGAAAGAGGCACCAGGAGATGGGGGAAAAAAATATAAAAGGACACATAAGGACACAAGGGGTAAAGAAGAAAGAAGAGCAAGGAAGCAGCAGGAGGAAACAGGAACAGGAGGGATATGGAGGCAACAGGAGCAGAAGGACACAAGAGGTAAGAGAAGATAGAGGCAGCAGGAGGCAAAGATGGAAGAAAAACAGGAGGCAAAACAACAACACAGCAGGACACAGGAGATAAAGGAGGAGGAGGCAACAGCATGCCACACAGGGCAACAGGAGGGACTAGGAGGAAGAGGAGGAAAAGGCAACAAGAGGTAAGAGGAGGCAATAAGAGGGAACTGGACAAAAAGAAGTGTGAGACAAAAGGAGGCAAAAGCGCGTAAGAGGCGCGGGAGGATGATGAAAAGGAGACAATAGGAGAAAACAGGTGACGTCAAGATGAAGAGGAGAAAGCAACAGGATAATAAGAAAAGGAGGAGGACAAGGAACAGGAGGAGATGCCAGGCACTTTCCTCTTAGAGTTCAATAACAGGTGACAAAAGAGAAGGAAGAGAAGCAGGAGTAGGAGAAAGTGTAGGAGGCATAGGGAAGAAGGGACAAAAGGAGAAAACAGAAGGAATAAAAGAGGTTGGCAAGAGGAAGCAACAGGAGGCACCACGAGGCAACAGGCGATGGAAGAAATAGGAGGAGAACAGGCAAGTAGGAGGAAGAGGTGTAAGAGGATTACGATGCAGAGGAGGAGAAACTGCATGAGGACAGGATGTCAACACATAAAAACTAGGAGGAACAAGGGGAGGTGGAGGATAAAAAACAGAAGGACAATGCAGAAGAACATTTTCCAGTATTCTGCTGTTCCTCTCTGGTGCCTCCTGTGGTGTCCTGGTCGTCACTCTCCTCTTGGCGATTCTTGCTTCCGGTGGCATCCTCCTCCTCTTGCCTCCCCTCTCCTCCTCCTTGTCCGCCTTCTCTTGCTTCCCGTGACGTTCCTTAGCCAGCTGTTCCCTCCTGCTGCTGCTGCTCTTCCTGCTGCCTACTGGAGGAGAGGGGAATATGGGGAGGAGGAAGAGAAGGAGGAGGAGGCAAGAGGAAAAAACAGGGAGTAAGAGGAGACAGCAGGAGGAAAGAGGAAGAGGGGAAGGAGGAGGAGGACCTAACAAGGGCCAGGAGGAGGCAGGCGAAGGAGGAGCAGGTGGAGAAGGCAGAGGAGACAAGAGAAGGATGAGCAAGAGGAGGCAACCGGAGGCAGCAGAAGGCAACAGTTGATGAGAGGAGGCCTGCGAGCTGCAGAAGAGGAGGCGACCGGAGGGAACGGGAGCCAACAGGAGGCAAGAGAAGGTTTAGGAAGGTAGGGAGGAAGAGGAGGCAAAAGACAACAGCAGGTAGGAGGAGGAGAGCAGGAGGAGTGGCCACAGAAGGAAACCGGAGGCCAGAAGAGGAGTAAAAGTTGGAGAAGGAGGCGGAGAAGGAGGCAAGAGGAGGCAGGAGGTCAAAGAGGACGCAAGAGGAGGACAGAGCAGGACAGAACACGTAAAGAATGACTAGTCACAAGGAGGCAACCGGAAGAGAAAGAGGATGAGGCCACAAGATGCCCGGGGAGACAAGAGGAGGCAAAAGCAGGAGGAGGAGAAGGCCACAGGGTAACAGGAGAAGGAGGAGGTGCCAGACACATTAGGCAATAGGGTTCAAGAAGAGGTGACAGAAGAGAAGGAGGAGAAGCATGAGTAGGAGTCGGTGGAGGAGCCAAAGGGAACAAGGGGCCGAAGGAGGCAACGGAAGGAGTAGAAGGAATTAGCAGGAGGAAGCAATGGGAGACGATGGGAGGCTACCTAAG
The DNA here is from genome assembly GCF_964289735.1 of Phaethon aethereus. Lineage (NCBI taxonomy): Eukaryota > Metazoa > Chordata > Aves > Phaethontiformes > Phaethontidae > Phaethon > Phaethon aethereus. The sequence goes on from NC_138591.1 coordinate 19,711,406, forward strand.
GAAGAGGAGGGGGAGAGGCGGTTAGGGAGAAGAAGAGGTGTAAGTGGAGGAGGATGGAGAGGAGGAGAATCTGCAGGAGGAGGGAACAGCCAAAAAGGAACAGGAGAAGGAGCAAGGGGCGGAGGAGGAACGGAAAGAGGAGGAGGATGATGAAGAGCAGGAGGCTACGCCGTACAAAGATGTGCAGGAACAAAAAGGGAGAAAAAGCAGAAAAAGGGGAGGATGAGCAGAGGCGGTGGAGTCAACGGGAGGAAGCAGGAGGCGACAGGATGAGGGAGGAGGCAAGTGGAGGCAAGAGCAGGCAAGAGCAGGCCAAAGGAAACGAAAGAGACATCCTCCTCCTTCCCGGGCCTCTTGGTGACAGCTCTTGCCTCCTCCTCCACTTGCTCCAGTGCTCTGCTCTTGCCTCCGCAGGCCTCCTCCTTCCTTCTCCTTTTCCCCTTGCTCCTCCGTTGCTTGCCATTGCTTCCTTTCTTCTCCTCTTCCACCCGCCGCCTTTTTTCTTCGGTCTCCTCCTCCTCTTGCCACCTCTTGCCTCCTCCTTCTCTGCTTGACTGCTCCGCCTCCTCCTCCTTTCGCGTCTTCCTCCTGTCGCCACTTGTTGCTTTGGCCTCCTTTGGCCTCCTCTTGCCTCATAGTGTCGCAGCCTTCTCTTACCTCCTCCTGCTCTTCCTCCTCCTCCACCTCCTCCTGCTCTTCCTCCTCCTCTTGCCTCCTCTTGCCTCTTGTTGCCTCCTCTGGCATCCTGGTCCGCACCCTCCTCTTGGCTCTTCTTGCCTCCGGTGGCATCCTCCTCCTCTTGCCTCCCCTCTCCTCCTCCTCGTCCGCCTTCTCTTGCCTCCGTGACCTTCCTTAGCCAGCTGTTCCCTCCTGCTGCTTCTGCTCTTCTTGCTGCCTGCTGGAGGAGAGGGGAATATGAGGAGGAGGAGGAGGAGGTGGAGGCAAGAGGAAAAAACAGGGAGTAAGAGGATACAGGAGGAGGAAAGAGGAAGAGAGGAAGGAGGAGGAGGACCTAACAAGGGCCAGGAGGAGGCAGGCGAAGGAGGAGCAGGTGGAGAAGGCAGAGGAGACAAGAGAAGGATGAGCAAGAGGAGGCAACCGGAGGCAGCAGAAGGCAACAGTTGATGAGAGGAGGCCTGCGAGCTGCAGAAGAGGAGGCGACCGGAGGGAACGGGAGCCAACAGGAGGCAAGAGAAGGTTTAGGAAGGTAGGGAGGAAGAGGAGGCAAAAGACAACAGCAGGTAGGAGGAGGAGAGCAGGAGGAGTGGCCACAGAAGGAAACCGGAGGCCAGAAGAGGAGTAAAAGTTGGAGAAGGAGGCGGAGAAGGAGGCAAGAGGAGGCAGGAGGTCAAAGAGGACGCAAGAGGAGGACAGAGCAGGACAGAACACGTAAAGAATGACTAGTCACAAGGAGGCAACCGGAAGAGAAAGAGGATGAGGCCACAAGATGCCCGGGGAGACAAGAGGAGGCAAAAGCAGGAGGAGGAGAAGGCCACAGGGTAACAGGAGAAGGAGGAGGTGCCAGACACATTAGGCAATAGGGTTCAAGAAGAGGTGACAGAAGAGAAGGAGGAGAAGCATGAGTAGGAGTCGGTGGAGGAGCCAAAGGGAACAAGGGGCCGAAGGAGGCAACGGAAGGAGTAGAAGGAATTAGCAGGAGGAAGCAATGGGAGACGATGGGAGGCTACCTAAGGAAGAGGAGGGGGAGAGGCGGTTAGGGAGAAGAAGAGGTGTAAGTGGAGGAGGATGGAGAGGAGGAGAATCTGCAGGAGGAGGGAACAGCCAAAAAGGAACAGGAGAAGGAGCAAGGGGCGGAGGAGGAACGGAAAGAGGAGGAGGATGATGAAGAGCAGGAGGCTACGCCGTACAAAGATGTGCAGGAACAAAAAGGGAGAAAAAGCAGAAAAAGGGGAGGATGAGCAGAGGCGGTGGAGTCAACGGGAGGAAGCAGGAGGCGACAGGATGAGGGAGGAGGCAAGTGGAGGCAAGAGCAGGCAAGAGCAGGCCAAAGGAAACGAAAGAGACATCCTCCTCCTTCCCGGGCCTCTTGGTGACAGCTCTTGCCTCCTCCTCCACTTGCTCCAGTGCTCTGCTCTTGCCTCCGCAGGCCTCCTCCTTCCTTCTCCTTTTCCCCTTGCTCCTCCGTTGCTTGCCATTGCTTCCTTTCTTCTCCTCTTCCACCCGCCGCCTTTTTTCTTCGGTCTCCTCCTCCTCTTGCCACCTCTTGCCTCCTCCTTCTCTGCTTGACTGCTCCGCCTCCTCCTCCTTTCGCGTCTTCCTCCTGTCGCCACTTGTTGCTTTGGCCTCCTTTGGCCTCCTCTTGCCTCATAGTGTCGCAGCCTTCTCTTACCTCCTCCTGCTCTTCCTCCTCCTCCACCTCCTCCTGCTCTTCCTCCTCCTCTTGCCTCCTCTTGCCTCTTGTTGCCTCCTCTGGCATCCTGGTCCGCACCCTCCTCTTGGCTCTTCTTGCCTCCGGTGGCATCCTCCTCCTCTTGCCTCCCCTCTCCTCCTCCTCGTCCGCCTTCTCTTGCCTCCGTGACCTTCCTTAGCCAGCTGTTCCCTCCTGCTGCTTCTGCTCTTCTTGCTGCCTGCTGGAGGAGAGGGGAATATGAGGAGGAGGAGGAGGAGGTGGAGGCAAGAGGAAAAAACAGGGAGTAAGAGGATACAGGAGGAGGAAAGAGGAAGAGAGGAAGGAGGAGGAGGACCTAACAAGGGCCAGGAGGAGGCAGGCGAAGGAGGAGCAGGTGGAGAAGGCAGAGGAGACAAGAGAAGGATGAGCAAGAGGAGGCAACCGGAGGCAGCAGAGGGCAACAGTTGATGAGAGGAGGCCTGCGAGCTGCAGAAGAGGAGGCGACCGGAGGGAACGGGAGCCAACAGGAGGCAAGAGAAGGTTTAGGAAGGTAGGGAGGAAGAGGAGGCAAAAGACAACAGCAGGTAGGAGGAGGAGAGCAGGAGGAGTGGCCACAGAAGGAAACCGGAGGCCAGAAGAGGAGTAAAAGTTGGAGAAGGAGGCGGAGAAGGAGGCAAGAGGAGGCAGGAGGTCAAAGAGGACGCAAGAGGAGGACAGAGCAGGACAGAACACGTAAAGAATGACTAGTCACAAGGAGGCAACCGGAAGAGAAAGAGGATGAGGCCACAAGATGCCCGGGGAGACAAGAGGAGGCAAAAGCAGGAGGAGGAGAAGGCCACAGGGTAACAGGAGAAGGAGGAGGTGCCAGACACATTAGGCAATAGGGTTCAAGAAGAGGTGACAGAAGAGAAGGAGGAGAAGCATGAGTAGGAGTCGGTGGAGGAGCCAAAGGGAACAAGGGGCCGAAGGAGGCAACGGAAGGAGTAGAAGGAATTAGCAGGAGGAAGCAATGGGAGACGATGGGAGGCTACCTAAGGAAGAGGAGGGGGAGAGGCGGTTAGGGAGAAGAAGAGGTGTAAGTGGAGGAGGATGGAGAGGAGGAGAATCTGCAGGAGGAGGGAACAGCCAAAAAGGAACAGGAGAAGGAGCAAGGGGCGGAGGAGGAACGGAAAGAGGAGGAGGATGATGAAGAGCAGGAGGCTACGCCGTACAAAGATGTGCAGGAACAAAAAGGGAGAAAAAGCAGAAAAAGGGGAGGATGAGCAGAGGCGGTGGAGTCAACGGGAGGAAGCAGGAGGCGACAGGATGAGGGAGGAGGCAAGTGGAGGCAAGAGCAGGCAAGAGCAGGCCAAAGGAAACGAAAGAGACATCCTCCTCCTTCCCGGGCCTCTTGGTGACAGCTCTTGCCTCCTCCTCCACTTGCTCCAGTGCTCTGCTCTTGCCTCCGCAGGCCTCCTCCTTCCTTCTCCTTTTCCCCTTGCTCCTCCGTTGCTTGCCATTGCTTCCTTTCTTCTCCTCTTCCACCCGCCGCCTTTTTTCTTCGGTCTCCTCCTCCTCTTGCCACCTCTTGCCTCCTCCTTCTCTGCTTGACTGCTCCGCCTCCTCCTCCTTTCGCGTCTTCCTCCTGTCGCCACTTGTTGCTTTGGCCTCCTTTGGCCTCCTCTTGCCTCATAGTGTCGCAGCCTTCTCTTACCTCCTCCTGCTCTTCCTCCTCCTCCACCTCCTCCTGCTCTTCCTCCTCCTCTTGCCTCCTCTTGCCTCTTGTTGCCTCCTCTGGCATCCTGGTCCGCACCCTCCTCTTGGCTCTTCTTGCCTCCGGTGGCATCCTCCTCCTCTTGCCTCCCCTCTCCTCCTCCTCGTCCGCCTTCTCTTGCCTCCGTGACCTTCCTTAGCCAGCTGTTCCCTCCTGCTGCTTCTGCTCTTCTTGCTGCCTGCTGGAGGAGAGGGGAATATGAGGAGGAGGAGGAGGAGGTGGAGGCAAGAGGAAAAAACAGGGAGTAAGAGGATACAGGAGGAGGAAAGAGGAAGAGAGGAAGGAGGAGGAGGACCTAACAAGGGCCAGGAGGAGGCAGGCGAAGGAGGAGCAGGTGGAGAAGGCAGAGGAGACAAGAGAAGGATGAGCAAGAGGAGGCAACCGGAGGCAGCAGAAGGCAACAGTTGATGAGAGGAGGCCTGCGAGCTGCAGAAGAGGAGGCGACCGGAGGGAACGGGAGCCAACAGGAGGCAAGAGAAGGTTTAGGAAGGTAGGGAGGAAGAGGAGGCAAAAGACAACAGCAGGTAGGAGGAGGAGAGCAGGAGGAGTGGCCACAGAAGGAAACCGGAGGCCAGAAGAGGAGTAAAAGTTGGAGAAGGAGGCGGAGAAGGAGGCAAGAGGAGGCAGGAGGTCAAAGAGGACGCAAGAGGAGGACAGAGCAGGACAGAACACGTAAAGAATGACTAGTCACAAGGAGGCAACCGGAAGAGAAAGAGGATGAGGCCACAAGATGCCCGGGGAGACAAGAGGAGGCAAAAGCAGGAGGAGGAGAAGGCCACAGGGTAACAGGAGAAGGAGGAGGTGCCAGACACATTAGGCAATAGGGTTCAAGAAGAGGTGACAGAAGAGAAGGAGGAGAAGCATGAGTAGGAGTCGGTGGAGGAGCCAAAGGGAACAAGGGGCCGAAGGAGGCAACGGAAGGAGTAGAAGGAATTAGCAGGAGGAAGCAATGGGAGACGATGGGAGGCTACCTAAGGAAGAGGAGGGGGAGAGGCGGTTAGGGAGAAGAAGAGGTGTAAGTGGAGGAGGATGGAGAGGAGGAGAATCTGCAGGAGGAGGGAACAGCCAAAAAGGAACAGGAGAAGGAGCAAGGGGCGGAGGAGGAACGGAAAGAGGAGGAGGATGATGAAGAGCAGGAGGCTACGCCGTACAAAGATGTGCAGGAACAAAAAGGGAGAAAAAGCAGAAAAAGGGGAGGATGAGCAGAGGCGGTGGAGTCAACGGGAGGAAGCAGGAGGCGACAGGATGAGGGAGGAGGCAAGTGGAGGCAAGAGCAGGCAAGAGCAGGCCAAAGGAAACGAAAGAGACATCCTCCTCCTTCCCGGGCCTCTTGGTGACAGCTCTTGCCTCCTCCTCCACTTGCTCCAGTGCTCTGCTCTTGCCTCCGCAGGCCTCCTCCTTCCTTCTCCTTTTCCCCTTGCTCCTCCGTTGCTTGCCATTGCTTCCTTTCTTCTCCTCTTCCACCCGCCGCCTTTTTTCTTCGGTCTCCTCCTCCTCTTGCCACCTCTTGCCTCCTCCTTCTCTGCTTGACTGCTCCGCCTCCTCCTCCTTTCGCGTCTTCCTCCTGTCGCCACTTGTTGCTTTGGCCTCCTTTGGCCTCCTCTTGCCTCATAGTGTCGCAGCCTTCTCTTACCTCCTCCTGCTCTTCCTCCTCCTCCACCTCCTCCTGCTCTTCCTCCTCCTCTTGCCTCCTCTTGCCTCTTGTTGCCTCCTCTGGCATCCTGGTCCGCACCCTCCTCTTGGCTCTTCTTGCCTCCGGTGGCATCCTCCTCCTCTTGCCTCCCCTCTCCTCCTCCTCGTCCGCCTTCTCTTGCCTCCGTGACCTTCCTTAGCCAGCTGTTCCCTCCTGCTGCTTCTGCTCTTCTTGCTGCCTGCTGGAGGAGAGGGGAATATGAGGAGGAGGAGGAGGAGGTGGAGGCAAGAGGAAAAAACAGGGAGTAAGAGGATACAGGAGGAGGAAAGAGGAAGAGAGGAAGGAGGAGGAGGACCTAACAAGGGCCAGGAGGAGGCAGGCGAAGGAGGAGCAGGTGGAGAAGGCAGAGGAGACAAGAGAAGGATGAGCAAGAGGAGGCAACCGGAGGCAGCAGAAGGCAACAGTTGATGAGAGGAGGCCTGCGAGCTGCAGAAGAGGAGGCGACCGGAGGGGAACGGGAGCCAACAGGAGGCAAGAGAAGGTTTAGGAAGGTAGGGAGGAAGAGGAGGCAAAAGACAACAGCAGGTAGGAGGAGGAGAGCAGGAGGAGTGGCCACAGAAGGAAACCGGAGGCCAGAAGAGGAGTAAAAGTTGGAGAAGGAGGCGGAGAAGGAGGCAAGAGGAGGCAGGAGGTCAAAGAGGACGCAAGAGGAGGACAGAGCAGGACAGAACACGTAAAGAATGACTAGTCACAAGGAGGCAACCGGAAGAGAAAGAGGATGAGGCCACAAGATGCCCGGGGAGACAAGAGGAGGCAAAAGCAGGAGGAGGAGAAGGCCACAGGGTAACAGGAGAAGGAGGAGGTGCCAGACACATTAGGCAATAGGGTTCAAGAAGAGGTGACAGAAGAGAAGGAGGAGAAGCATGAGTAGGAGTCGGTGGAGGAGCCAAAGGGAACAAGGGGCCGAAGGAGGCAACGGAAGGAGTAGAAGGAATTAGCAGGAGGAAGCAATGGGAGACGATGGGAGGCTACCTAAGGAAGAGGAGGGGGAGAGGCGGTTAGGGAGAAGAAGAGGTGTAAGTGGAGGAGGATGGAGAGGAGGAGAATCTGCAGGAGGAGGGAACAGCCAAAAAGGAACAGGAGAAGGAGCAAGGGGCGGAGGAGGAACGGAAAGAGGAGGAGGATGATGAAGAGCAGGAGGCTACGCCGTACAAAGATGTGCAGGAACAAAAAGGGAGAAAAAGCAGAAAAAGGGGAGGATGAGCAGAGGCGGTGGAGTCAACGGGAGGAAGCAGGAGGCGACAGGATGAGGGAGGAGGCAAGTGGAGGCAAGAGCAGGCAAGAGCAGGCCAAAGGAAACGAAAGAGACATCCTCCTCCTTCCCGGGCCTCTTGGTGACAGCTCTTGCCTCCTCCTCCACTTGCTCCAGTGCTCTGCTCTTGCCTCCGCAGGCCTCCTCCTTCCTTCTCCTTTTCCCCTTGCTCCTCCGTTGCTTGCCATTGCTTCCTTTCTTCTCCTCTTCCACCCGCCGCCTTTTTTCTTCGGTCTCCTCCTCCTCTTGCCACCTCTTGCCTCCTCCTTCTCTGCTTGACTGCTCCGCCTCCTCCTCCTTTCGCGTCTTCCTCCTGTCGCCACTTGTTGCTTTGGCCTCCTTTGGCCTCCTCTTGCCTCATAGTGTCGCAGCCTTCTCTTACCTCCTCCTGCTCTTCCTCCTCCTCCACCTCCTCCTGCTCTTCCTCCTCCTCTTGCCTCCTCTTGCCTCTTGTTGCCTCCTCTGGCATCCTGGTCCGCACCCTCCTCTTGGCTCTTCTTGCCTCCGGTGGCATCCTCCTCCTCTTGCCTCCCCTCTCCTCCTCCTCGTCCGCCTTCTCTTGCCTCCGTGACCTTCCTTAGCCAGCTGTTCCCTCCTGCTGCTTCTGCTCTTCTTGCTGCCTGCTGGAGGAGAGGGGAATATGAGGAGGAGGAGGAGGAGGTGGAGGCAAGAGGAAAAAACAGGGAGTAAGAGGATACAGGAGGAGGAAAGAGGAAGAGAGGAAGGAGGAGGAGGACCTAACAAGGGCCAGGAGGAGGCAGGCGAAGGAGGAGCAGGTGGAGAAGGCAGAGGAGACAAGAGAAGGATGAGCAAGAGGAGGCAACCGGAGGCAGCAGAAGGCAACAGTTGATGAGAGGAGGCCTGCGAGCTGCAGAAGAGGAGGCGACCGGAGGGAACGGGAGCCAACAGGAGGCAAGAGAAGGTTTAGGAAGGTAGGGAGGAAGAGGAGGCAAAAGACAACAGCAGGTAGGAGGAGGAGAGCAGGAGGAGTGGCCACAGAAGGAAACCGGAGGCCAGAAGAGGAGTAAAAGTTGGAGAAGGAGGCGGAGAAGGAGGCAAGAGGAGGCAGGAGGTCAAAGAGGACGCAAGAGGAGGACAGAGCAGGACAGAACACGTAAAGAATGACTAGTCACAAGGAGGCAACCGGAAGAGAAAGAGGATGAGGCCACAAGATGCCCGGGGAGACAAGAGGAGGCAAAAGCAGGAGGAGGAGAAGGCCACAGGGTAACAGGAGAAGGAGGAGGTGCCAGACACATTAGGCAATAGGGTTCAAGAAGAGGTGACAGAAGAGAAGGAGGAGAAGCATGAGTAGGAGTCGGTGGAGGAGCCAAAGGGAACAAGGGGCCGAAGGAGGCAACGGAAGGAGTAGAAGGAATTAGCAGGAGGAAGCAATGGGAGACGATGGGAGGCTACCTAAGGAAGAGGAGGGGGAGAGGCGGTTAGGGAGAAGAAGAGGTGTAAGTGGAGGAGGATGGAGAGGAGGAGAATCTGCAGGAGGAGGGAACAGCCAAAAAGGAACAGGAGAAGGAGCAAGGGGCGGAGGAGGAACGGAAAGAGGAGGAGGATGATGAAGAGCAGGAGGCTACGCCGTACAAAGATGTGCAGGAACAAAAAGGGAGAAAAAGCAGAAAAAGGGGAGGATGAGCAGAGGCGGTGGAGTCAACGGGAGGAAGCAGGAGGCGACAGGATGAGGGAGGAGGCAAGTGGAGGCAAGAGCAGGCAAGAGCAGGCCAAAGGAAACGAAAGAGACATCCTCCTCCTTCCCGGGCCCTCTTGGTGACAGCTCTTGCCTCCTCCTCCACTTGCTCCAGTGCTCTGCTCTTGCCTCCGCGGCCTCCTCCTTCCTTCTCCTTTTCCCCTTGCTCCTCCGTTGCTTGCCATTGCTTCCTTTCTTCTCCTCTTCCACCCGCCGCCTTTTTTCTTCGGTCTCCTCCTCCTCTTGCCACCTCTTGCCTCCTCCTTCTCTGCTTGACTGCTCCGCCTCCTCCTCCTTTCGCGTCTTCCTCCTGTCGCCACTTGTTGCTTTGGCCTCCTTTGGCCTCCTCTTGCCTCATAGTGTCGCAGCCTTCTCTTACCTCCTCCTGCTCTTCCTCCTCCTCCACCTCCTCCTGCTCTTCCTCCTCCTCTTGCCTCCTCTTGCCTCTTGTTGCCTCCTCTGGCATCCTGGTCCGCACCCTCCTCTTGGCTCTTCTTGCCTCCGGTGGCATCCTCCTCCTCTTGCCTCCCCTCTCCTCCTCCTCGTCCGCCTTCTCTTGCCTCCGTGACCTTCCTTAGCCAGCTGTTCCCTCCTGCTGCTTCTGCTCTTCTTGCTGCCTGCTGGAGGAGAGGGGAATATGAGGAGGAGGAGGAGGAGGTGGAGGCAAGAGGAAAAAACAGGGAGTAAGAGGATACAGGAGGAGGAAAGAGGAAGAGAGGAAGGAGGAGGAGGACCTAACAAGGGCCAGGAGGAGGCAGGCGAAGGAGGAGCAGGTGGAGAAGGCAGAGGAGACAAGAGAAGGATGAGCAAGAGGAGGCAACCGGAGGCAGCAGAAGGCAACAGTTGATGAGAGGAGGCCTGCGAGCTGCAGAAGAGGAGGCGACCGGAGGGAACGGGAGCCAACAGGAGGCAAGAGAAGGTTTAGGAAGGTAGGGAGGAAGAGGAGGCAAAAGACAACAGCAGGTAGGAGGAGGAGAGCAGGAGGAGTGGCCACAGAAGGAAACCGGAGGCCAGAAGAGGAGTAAAAGTTGGAGAAGGAGGCGGAGAAGGAGGCAAGAGGAGGCAGGAGGTCAAAGAGGACGCAAGAGGAGGACAGAGCAGGACAGAACACGTAAAGAATGACTAGTCACAAGGAGGCAACCGGAAGAGAAAGAGGATGAGGCCACAAGATGCCCGGGGAGACAAGAGGAGGCAAAAGCAGGAGGAGGAGAAGGCCACAGGGTAACAGGAGAAGGAGGAGGTGCCAGACACATTAGGCAATAGGGTTCAAGAAGAGGTGACAGAAGAGAAGGAGGAGAAGCATGAGTAGGAGTCGGTGGAGGAGCCAAAGGGAACAAGGGGCCGAAGGAGGCAACGGAAGGAGTAGAAGGAATTAGCAGGAGGAAGCAATGGGAGACGATGGGAGGCTACCTAAGGAAGAGGAGGGGGAGAGGCGGTTAGGGAGAAGAAGAGGTGTAAGTGGAGGAGGATGGAGAGGAGGAGAATCTGCAGGAGGAGGGAACAGCCAAAAAGGAACAGGAGAAGGAGCAAGGGGCGGAGGAGGAACGGAAAGAGGAGGAGGATGATGAAGAGCAGGAGGCTACGCCGTACAAAGATGTGCAGGAACAAAAAGGGAGAAAAAGCAGAAAAAGGGGAGGATGAGCAGAGGCGGTGGAGTCAACGGGAGGAAGCAGGAGGCGACAGGATGAGGGAGGAGGCAAGTGGAGGCAAGAGCAGGCAAGAGCAGGCCAAAGGAAACGAAAGAGACATCCTCCTCCTTCCCGGGCCTCTTGGTGACAGCTCTTGCCTCCTCCTCCACTTGCTCCAGTGCTCTGCTCTTGCCTCCGCAGGCCTCCTCCTTCCTTCTCCTTTTCCCCTTGCTCCTCCGTTGCTTGCCATTGCTTCCTTTCTTCTCCTCTTCCACCCGCCGCCTTTTTTCTTCGGTCTCCTCCTCCTCTTGCCACCTCTTGCCTCCTCCTTCTCTGCTTGACTGCTCCGCCTCCTCCTCCTTTCGCGTCTTCCTCCTGTCGCCACTTGTTGCTTTGGCCTCCTTTGGCCTCCTCTTGCCTCATAGTGTCGCAGCCTTCTCTTACCTCCTCCTGCTCTTCCTCCTCCTCCACCTCCTCCTGCTCTTCCTCCTCCTCTTGCCTCCTCTTGCCTCTTGTTGCCTCCTCTGGCATCCTGGTCCGCACCCTCCTCTTGGCTCTTCTTGCCTCCGGTGGCATCCTCCTCCTCTTGCCTCCCCTCTCCTCCTCCTCGTCCGCCTTCTCTTGCCTCCGTGACCTTCCTTAGCCAGCTGTTCCCTCCTGCTGCTTCTGCTCTTCTTGCTGCCTGCTGGAGGAGAGGGGAATATGAGGAGGAGGAGGAGGAGGTGGAGGCAAGAGGAAAAAACAGGGAGTAAGAGGATACAGGAGGAGGAAAGAGGAAGAGAGGAAGGAGGAGGAGGACCTAACAAGGGCCAGGAGGAGGCAGGCGAAGGAGGAGCAGGTGGAGAAGGCAGAGGAGACAAGAGAAGGATGAGCAAGAGGAGGCAACCGGAGGCAGCAGAAGGCAACAGTTGATGAGAGGAGGCCTGCGAGCTGCAGAAGAGGAGGCGACCGGAGGGAACGGGAGCCAACAGGAGGCAAGAGAAGGTTTAGGAAGGTAGGGAGGAAGAGGAGGCAAAAGACAACAGCAGGTAGGAGGAGGAGAGCAGGAGGAGTGGCCACAGAAGGAAACCGGAGGCCAGAAGAGGAGTAAAAGTTGGAGAAGGAGGCGGAGAAGGAGGCAAGAGGAGGCAGGAGGTCAAAGAGGACGCAAGAGGAGGACAGAGCAGGACAGAACACGTAAAGAATGACTAGTCACAAGGAGGCAACCGGAAGAGAAAGAGGATGAGGCCACAAGATGCCCGGGGAGACAAGAGGAGGCAAAAGCAGGAGGAGGAGAAGGCCACAGGGTAACAGGAGAAGGAGGAGGTGCCAGACACATTAGGCAATAGGGTTCAAGAAGAGGTGACAGAAGAGAAGGAGGAGAAGCATGAGTAGGAGTCGGTGGAGGAGCCAAAGGGAACAAGGGGCCGAAGGAGGCAACGGAAGGAGTAGAAGGAATTAGCAGGAGGAAGCAATGGGAGACGATGGGAGGCTACCTAAGGAAGAGGAGGGGGAGAGGCGGTTAGGGAGAAGAAGAGGTGTAAGTGGAGGAGGATGGAGAGGAGGAGAATCTGCAGGAGGAGGGAACAGCCAAAAAGGAACAGGAGAAGGAGCAAGGGGCGGAGGAGGAACGGAAAGAGGAGGAGGATGATGAAGAGCAGGAGGCTACGCCGTACAAAGATGTGCAGGAACAAAAAGGGAGAAAAAGCAGAAAAAGGGGAGGATGAGCAGAGGCGGTGGAGTCAACGGGAGGAAGCAGGAGGCGACAGGATGAGGGAGGAGGCAAGTGGAGGCAAGAGCAGGCAAGAGCAGGCCAAAGGAAACGAAAGAGACATCCTCCTCCTTCCCGGGCCTCTTGGTGACAGCTCTTGCCTCCTCCTCCACTTGCTCCAGTGCTCTGCTCTTGCCTCCGCAGGCCTCCTCCTTCCTTCTCCTTTTCCCCTTGCTCCTCCGTTGCTTGCCATTGCTTCCTTTCTTCTCCTCTTCCACCCGCCGCCTTTTTTCTTCGGTCTCCTCCTCCTCTTGCCACCTCTTGCCTCCTCCTTCTCTGCTTGACTGCTCCGCCTCCTCCTCCTTTCGCGTCTTCCTCCTGTCGCCACTTGTTGCTTTGGCCTCCTTTGGCCTCCTCTTGCCTCATAGTGTCGCAGCCTTCTCTTACCTCCTCCTGCTCTTCCTCCTCCTCCACCTCCTCCTGCTCTTCCTCCTCCTCTTGCCTCCTCTTGCCTCTTGTTGCCTCCTCTGGCATCCTGGTCCGCACCCTCCTCTTGGCTCTTCTTGCCTCCGGTGGCATCCTCCTCCTCTTGCCTCCCCTCTCCTCCTCCTCGTCCGCCTTCTCTTGCCTCCGTGACCTTCCTTAGCCAGCTGTTCCCTCCTGCTGCTTCTGCTCTTCTTGCTGCCTGCTGGAGGAGAGGGGAATATGAGGAGGAGGAGGAGGAGGTGGAGGCAAGAGGAAAAAACAGGGAGTAAGAGGATACAGGAGGAGGAAAGAGGAAGAGAGGAAGGAGGAGGAGGACCTAACAAGGGCCAGGAGGAGGCAGGCGAAGGAGGAGCAGGTGGAGAAGGCAGAGGAGACAAGAGAAGGATGAGCAAGAGGAGGCAACCGGAGGCAGCAGAAGGCAACAGTTGATGAGAGGAGGCCTGCGAGCTGCAGAAGAGGAGGCGACCGGAGGGAACGGGAGCCAACAGGAGGCAAGAGAAGGTTTAGGAAGGTAGGGAGGAAGAGGAGGCAAAAGACAACAGCAGGTAGGAGGAGGAGAGCAGGAGGAGTGGCCACAGAAGGAAACCGGAGGCCAGAAGAGGAGTAAAAGTTGGAGAAGGAGGCGGAGAAGGAGGCAAGAGGAGGCAGGAGGTCAAAGAGGACGCAAGAGGAGGACAGAGCAGGACAGAACACGTAAAGAATGACTAGTCACAAGGAGGCAACCGGAAGAGAAAGAGGATGAGGCCACAAGATGCCCGGGGAGACAAGAGGAGGCAAAAGCAGGAGGAGGAGAAGGCCACAGGGTAACAGGAGAAGGAGGAGGTGCCAGACACATTAGGCAATAGAGTTCAAGAAGAGGTGACAGAAGAGAAGGAGGAGAAGCATGAGTAGGAGTCGGTGGAGGAGCCAAAGGGAACAAGGGGCCGAAGGAGGCAACGGAAGGAGTAGAAGGAATTAGCAGGAGGAAGCAATGGGAGACGATGGGAGGCTACCTAAGGAAGAGGAGGGGGAGAGGCGGTTAGGGAGAAGAAGAGGTGTAAGTGGAGGAGGATGGAGAGGAGGAGAATCTGCAGGAGGAGGGAACAGCCAAAAAGGAACAGGAGAAGGAGCAAGGGGCGGAGGAGGAACGGAAAGAGGAGGAGGATGATGAAGAGCAGGAGGCTACGCCGTACAAAGATGTGCAGGAACAAAAAGGGAGAAAAAGCAGAAAAAGGGGAGGATGAGCAGAGGCGGTGGAGTCAACGGGAGGAAGCAGGAGGCGACAGGATGAGGGAGGAGGCAAGTGGAGGCAAGAGCAGGCAAGAGCAGGCCAAAGGAAACGAAAGAGACATCCTCCTCCTTCCCGGGCCTCTTGGTGACAGCTCTTGCCTCCTCCTCCACTTGCTCCAGTGCTCTGCTCTTGCCTCCGCAGGCCTCCTCCTTCCTTCTCCTTTTCCCCTTGCTCCTCCGTTGCTTGCCATTGCTTCCTTTCTTCTCCTCTTCCACCCGCCGCCTTTTTTCTTCGGTCTCCTCCTCCTCTTGCCACCTCTTGCCTCCTCCTTCTCTGCTTGACTGCTCCGCCTCCTCCTCCTTTCGCGTCTTCCTCCTGTCGCCACTTGTTGCTTTGGCCTCCTTTGGCCTCCTCTTGCCTCATAGTGTCGCAGCCTTCTCTTACCTCCTCCTGCTCTTCCTCCTCCTCCACCTCCTCCTGCTCTTCCTCCTCCTCTTGCCTCCTCTTGCCTCTTGTTGCCTCCTCTGGCATCCTGGTCCGCACCCTCCTCTTGGCTCTTCTTGCCTCCGGTGGCATCCTCCTCCTCTTGCCTCCCCTCTCCTCCTCCTCGTCCGCCTTCTCTTGCCTCCGTGACCTTCCTTAGCCAGCTGTTCCCTCCTGCTGCTTCTGCTCTTCTTGCTGCCTGCTGGAGGAGAGGGGAATATGAGGAGGAGGAGGAGGAGGAGGAGGGAAGAGGAAAAAACAGGGAGTAAGAGGATACAGGAGGAGGAAAGAGGAAGAGAGGAAGGAGGAGGAGGACCTAACAAGGGCCAGGAGGAGGCAGGCGAAGGAGGAGCAGGTGGAGAAGGCAGAGGAGACAAGAGAAGGATGAGCAAGAGGAGGCAACCGGAGGCAGCAGAAGGCAACAGTTGATGAGAGGAGGCCTGCGAGCTGCAGAAGAGGAGGCGACCGGAGGGAACGGGAGCCAACAGGAGGCAAGAGAAGGTTTAGGAAGGTAGGGAGGAAGAGGAGGCAAAAGACAACAGCAGGTAGGAGGAGGAGAGCAGGAGGAGCGGCCACAGAAGGAAACCGGAGGCCAGAAGAGGAGTAAAAGATGGAGAAGGAGGCGGAGAAGGAGGCAAGAGGAGGCAGGAGGTCAAAGAGGACGCAAGAGGAGGACAGAGCAGGACAGAACACGTAAAGAATGACTAGTCACAAGGAGGCAACCGGAAGAGAAAGAGGATGAGGCCACAAGATGCCCGGGGAGACAAGAGGAGGCAAAAGCAGGAGGAGGAGAAGGCCACAGGGTAACAGGAGAAGGAGGAGGTGCCAGACACATTAGGCAATAGGGTTCAAGAAGAGGTGACAGAAGAGAAGGAGGAGAAGCATGAGTAGGAGTCGGTGGAGGAGCCATAGGGAACAAGGGGCCGAAGGAGGCAACGGAAGGAGTAGAAGGAATTAGCAGGAGGAAGCAATGGGAGACGATGGGAGGCTACCTAAGGAAGAGGAGGGGGAGAGGCGGTTAGGGAGAAGAAGAGGTGTAAGTGGAGGAGGATGGAGAGGAGGAGAATCTGCAGGAGGAGGGAACAGCCAAAAAGGAACAGGAGAAGGAGCAAGGGGCGGAGGAGGAATGGAGAAAGAAGGAGGATGATGAAGAGCAGGAGGCTATGCCGTACAAAGATGTGCAGGAACAAAAAGGGAGAAAAAGCAGAAAAACGGGAGGATGAGCAGAGGCGGTGGAGTTAACGGGAGGAAGCAGGAGGCGACAGGATGAGGGAGGAGGCAAGTGGAGGCAAGAGCAGGCAAGAGCAGGCCAAAGGAAACGAAAGAGGCATCCTCCTCCTTCCCGGGCCTCTTGGTGACAGCTCTTGCCTCCTCCTCCACTTGCTCCAGTGCTCTTGTCTCCTCTTGCTGTCTTTTCCTCGTTTTCTTCCTTTCTCCTGCTGGTGGCCCTTCCTTCCTCCTCCTTCTCATCTGCGTCCTTTTGCCTGTTTTTACTCTTACTGTCTCCTGCTCCTCTTCCTCTGGCACCTGCTGCCTCTTTTTCCGCTTGCCCCCCCTCCCTCCTCCTGTGGAAGACCACCCTCTGGTTTTATCTGCATGACCACAGAGAGGACAGTAGGAAGTTGGATGGAAAAGCTACCTCGTCCTCAGAGGCACACGTACATGAGTTGTAAGGAAAAACAATCACAAAAGGGTCTTCCTCCAGGAAAAGTGCCGCTCCAGTCTCCAGTGGGCAGTTCCCCAGACAGAATGGATGGGCTGATCTTACTCCTGATCTTAATGAATGGATTTCTGGTTCATACTTACAAGAAGTGAGTAGCGAATACTGTGACCAGGACTAGAGAGGCCCTGCCTCCAGCCAGGTGCTGGAGAGGGATGACAGAATTTATTGCACTGTGTGGATTTCTTGGACGGTGCACATCAGACCCACAGGAGTATAAGGCTCTAGTGGACACCGGTGCAAAGTGTACCCTAATGCCATCAAGCTATAAAGGCGCAGAACCATCTGTATTTCTGGAGTGACAGGGGGATCCCGGCAGCTGACTGTATTGGATGCCAAAGTGAGCCTAAATGGGAATGAGTGGCAAAAGCAGCCCAGTGTGACTGGCCCAGAGACTCCGTGCATCCTTGGCATAGCCTGCCTCAGGAGAGGGTATTTCAAGGACCCAAAAGAGTACTGGTGGGCTTTTGGTATAGCTGCCTTGGAGATGGAGGAAATTAAACAGCTATCCACCTTGCCTGGTTTCTTGGAGGACCCTTCTGTTGTGGGGTTGCTGAGGGCCAAAGAACAACAGGTGCCGATCGCTACCACAACAGTGCACTGGCAGCAATATCGCACCAACAGAGACTCCCTGTTCCCCATCCATAAGCTGATGCGTCGACGGGAGAGCCAAGGAGTGATCAGCAAACTCGCTCACCCTTTAACAGCCCCATATGGCCAGTGCAAAAGTCTAATGGCAAGTGGAGACTAACAGTAGACTATTGTGGCCTGAACGAAGTCACGCCACCACTGAATGCTGCTGTGCCAGACATCCTAGATCTTCAATATGAACTGGAGTCAAAGGCAGCCAAGTGGTATGCCGCAACTGATATTGCTAACGTGTGTTTCACAATCCCCTTGGTGGCAGTGTGCAGGCCACACTTTGCTTGCACTTGGAGGGGCGTCCAGTACACCTGGAACCGAACTGCCCCGGGGGTGGAAACACAGCCCTACCATTGGCCATGGGCTGATTCAGGCTGCACTGGAACAGGGTGGAGCTCTGGAACACGTGCAATACATTAATAAACTAGTAATATTGATAAGAATAAATAAAATAAATTATAATTGATAAAATATATGAAAGCAATAAACTATGTTATATATAATATAATTATATTATATATAATATATATTTTTTTATATATAAATATATATAAATTAAATGGGAGATAGTTCTTACCGTAGCCCTTGGGCCAGTTTGGGCAGGATAAGACGTTGAAAACATGCTCTACACCGTAGCCAAGGAGAATGGCCCTACCTGGAGCCTCTGGCAGAAAGAACCACGGGACACCCAAGGTTGACCCCTAGGGTTTTGGAGTCAGGGATACAGAGGATCCGAGGACCGCTATACTCCAACTGAAGAAAAGGTATTGGCAGCATATGAAGGAGCTAAAGCTGCTTTCAGAAGTGGTTGGTCCTGAAGCACAGCTCCTCCTGGCATCCCGACTACCAGTGCTGGGCTGGATGTTCAAAGCAAGGGTCCCCTCTACACATCATGCAACTGATGCTACGTGGAGTAAGTGTGTCGCACTCATCACACAGCGGGCTCGAATGCAAAAACCCCAGTCACCCAGGAAGTATGGAATTGATCATGGGCTGGCCAGAAGGCAAAGATGTCAGAATATCACTAGAGGAGGAGGAGGTGATGCATGCTGAAGAGGCCCCACTGTATAATAAACTGCCAGAAAATGCACAGAAATATGCCCTGGTCACTGATGGGCCGTGTCATATTCTGGGAAGCATCAGAGGTGGAAGGCTCTGCATGAGTCCTGCATGACGAGTCGCAGAAGCTGCTGAAGAAGGTGAATCGAGTCAGTTTGCAGAGGTGAAAGCCATCTGGCTGGCTTTAGATATTGCTGAGCAAGAAAAACAGCCAGTACTTTATCTCCATACTGACTCATGGATGGTGGCAAATGCCCTGTGGGGGTGGTTACAGCAGTGGAAACAGAGCAAGGTTTGCGAAGCAGTGCTTACACTAGGCAAGGACTTTTCAGCTACTCATGCCCCGCCAGCGAGATGCTGGGAGGGGACACAGCCATGACAGCCAGCCCAAACTGGCCAAAGGGATATTCCAGATGACATGACATCATGCTTAATATATAAGCTGTGAGTAGTTGGCCAGGGGCGCTGCAGCTTGGGAACTGGTTGGCCCTTGGTCAGTGGGCGGTGAGCAATTGTATTGTGCGTCACTTATTTTGTATATTCTTTTCTCATTGCTGTTGTTGTTGTTATTATTATTTCCTCTTTCTTTGCTGCTCTATTAAACTGTCTTTATCTCAAGCCATAAGTTTTACCTTTTTTTTGATTCTCCTCCCCATTCCACTGGTTAAACCACAACAGATGTAAAAGACTTGCACTGACTACAATGAGGTTTCTAAGAAGACAGTGTAGTGCAAGGCAGGAGCACAGGAGGCAATGAGCTGAAACAAGAGGGTCAGGCTCAACGTAGGGAGAAACTTTTGCAACATGAGAAGAGTCAGATATGGGAAGCCCTTTCCTGGAGAGCGTGTGCTGCCTCCATTCCTGCAAGTTTCCAGACCCCTCTGGATAAAACCATGAGCAACCTGGGGTGACCCTGCTTTGTTTACGATGTTGTTCTACAATGACATTCCATGGTTCCTTCCAGCCTGAATGACACTTTTCTTCCTCCCGCTTCATATTCTCAATGTCAGGGAAAGTACTTGGGTTCCCTCTGTCTGTGGAAATAATCCACATCCCAGAATCACAGAATCATTAAGGTTGGAAAAGACTTTTAAGATCAAGTCCAACCATCAACCCAGCACCACCATGCCTGCTAAACCATGTTCTGAAATGCCACGTCCACAGGATTTTGAACACTGCCAGTGATGGTGACTCCACCACCTTCATCATAGGCACCCCAAACAGACCCAATGAGATCCTTGGCCTCATGACCTTTCATTT
Organism: Phaethon aethereus; assembly: GCF_964289735.1. Taxonomy (NCBI): domain Eukaryota; kingdom Metazoa; phylum Chordata; class Aves; order Phaethontiformes; family Phaethontidae; genus Phaethon; species Phaethon aethereus. The sequence continues at coordinate 19,730,328 of NC_138591.1, forward strand.
CCTCTTTCCATTTTTCCTGGCTCCATTTTCCACCCTCAGAAAGTCTTCTCTATTAACACATTATTTGCGACAGCCAGCATGGCTTCGTCAAAAGTCCTGCCTGACCAACCTAGTGGCCTCCTATGATGGAGTGACCACATCAGTGGACAAGGGAAGAGCTGCTGCTGTCATCTCTGTGGGCTTCTGTAAGGCCTTTGACACGGTCCCCCACAACATCCCTCTCTCTAAATTGGAGAGAGATGGATTTGATGGGTGGTCTGTTGAGTGGATGAGGAATTGGTTGGATGGTCACATCCAGAGGGCACTGCTCAATGGCACAATGTCCAGATGGACATCAGTGACGAGCAGTGTCCCTCCGGGGAAACATTGTATTGGGACCAGTACTCTTTAATGTCTTCATCAGTGACGTAGACAGTGGGATCAAGTGCACCCTCAGCAAGATTGCAGACAGCACCAAGCTGAGTGGTGCGGCTGACACGCCTGAGGGACAGGATGCCATCCAGAGGGAGCTGGAGAAGCTCGAGGAAGGGGCCCGTGTGAACCTCACAAGGTTCAACAAGGCCAAGTGCCCCCGGGTCAGGGCAACCCCTGATACCAATACAGGCTGGGGGATGAAGGGATGTTGCCCAGAGATGCCTCATCCCTGGAAACATTCAAGGTCAGGCTGGATGGGGCTTGGTGCAACCTGGACTAGTTGAGGATGTCCCTGCTCATTGCCAGGGGGTTCGACTAGATGACCGTTAAAGGTCCCTTCCAAGCCAAAGAGCCTATGATTCTGTGATGACCCACGAGTAGAGATATACTGTTCTACATTCTCCTTAGGTCATACTTAAGGAAAACATTAGAATTCTTTTGGACCTCAGACAGGTTTTGCTGAGCCATAATACTCATTGACCCATACAACTCATAAAATGCAAACTCTAGAGTATCTTTTTCATACCTGAATATATCACAGTATCCACAATATTACAACCGTCTAGTGAGAATTCTAACATGTATTTCACTGCTCAAATGGCTGGCAATGACAGAAAAGGACACTTCCAAATTGTTAGCTGCCAGGGAAGGACACTGCTTTTCTTAAACTGCCCTGTCTGCTTTTACCACTCTAGTACGTATCGGTGGGCTGTTAAGAAGTCGTGTGAACGTAAATATTTTTTCTTCCCAACACATACGGATCCTAACATTAACAATTTTCACAATGCTTTCTGTAGGTTTCATGATGCATTAGTTAGGGAAATGCAATTCCACTTGCGCAGTTTGTGAATACAGCTCTCTAGCGATGCAGCATGGCAGCTTCTACAGATAACACAGCAGCAGCTTATGGGCTACTTATTTCTAAGTCGACCTCAATATATTCTGAGTGCCGTTTGTATTTGCGTTCAATATCTAGAGTCGATGTCATAAGCTAGATTAAAAAACACCTGAAATTGGGTATAATAAATGTTTCACTTAAATCTTTTGGCCAAGTCTTTTCAAGTCAAAATGGAAAATTTATTCAGAACTATGCAGAAGAAAACGTGTCAAACAAGCAACAGTAGTAGACAAAACCAAATACAGAGCAAGGAAATATGAACAACGCTGCACAAAGCCTATTTTGCTGCATTTCCTCATGGTGGTTGCATGTATTAGAAATTAAATTCCTTCCATGTGAATTGTCACCTAGCAACCTAGGAAAGAGCAGAACCCCAGTCTTGCTATTTATCTGCAATGACTGACAGGGCAAGTGGGGACCAGGAAGTCAACACCTGCCTAGCACCTTCCTTGGAGGAGAGACAGTGCAATGTTTCAATCTCGCAGTTCGGAGCGCGAGAGTGAGAAAAAGCAGAGTGCCTGTTTGCAAGGTTAGGAAAGAGCAGAGCCCCAGTCTTGCTGCTTCTCTGCAATGACTGCCAGGGCAAGTGAGGACCAGCAAGACAATTCCTGCCTAGCACCTTCCTTGGAGGAGAGAGAGTGCAACGTTTCAGTTTAGGAGTTTAGCACTCACGAGGGAGAGGAACTGCATTGGCTGTTTGCAAGACTAGGAAAGAGCAGAGCCGCAGTCTTGCTGTTTATCTGGAATGACTGCCAGGGCAAGTGAGGACCAGCAAGACAATTCCTGCCTAGCACCTTCCTTGGAGGAGAGAGAGTGCAACGTTCAATTTAGGAGTTTTTTGCTCACGAGGGAGAGGAACTGCATTGCCTGTTTGCAAGGCTAGGAAAGAGCAGAGCCCCAGTCTTGCTGTTTATCTGCAATGACTGCCAGGGCAAGTGAGGACCAGCAAGACAATTCGTGCTGTGAAATATGTTTATCTGATTGGTGTGATGAAGTGTAATCTTCTGTACTTTCATGGATTTCTCCTGCACCATGAAAAGGGGTATTTTACAGGAGAAAGTGAAACTACTTTGCTGGTATATCAGCTCAAACCAGTTTGACCACTGACCACATAGTATTGTGTAAAGAAAGTGCATGCATAAGGTTTGGGGTCATCCTGGGGGCACGCCGAGGAAGATTCGAGAAGACTCCAGCAGGAGAAGAGCACATGCGCTGAAGAAGACACGCCTGTTCATTAATATGTATTAGAAGACACGCCTATTCATGAATGTGTATTAGCGAACAGGATCACGCTGAGGAAGATTCGAGAAGATTCTAGAAGGAGAAGAGGGCATGCGCCGAAGAAGACACGCCTATTCATGAATATGTATTAACGGACAGGATATAAACCAGGAACAGGAACTGAACCGCGTGCGTCTTGGTGGAGCAGAGACTCCCGGCGCACCCAGCGCTGTTTGCTTGCCTCTATTCGCTTAATAAATCCTGAACCTGAATAGGGGCAAGCAAAGAATTTGATTTTTTATGAGCTCCCTTGCCGGCTGCAGCAGTTTATTTTGCCCGTAATTCTGCACGCGAAGATCCGAACGAAGACGACGGAGTCGTAATAATTTAAGGTGTATACCATTCGGTTGGGTAGGATTCGGTTGCCTGTGTGTGTAAGAGTGTGACTGAGACGGAACCTAGTTCCGAAGCGATTGTGGAGATCTTCTAACCGCGGTTCCAATCTCCCGCGAGGGACTTGGCCGGTGAAGGACCAAAGCGATTCTTAGAGGATTCGTGGGTGGGTGATAGGTCCTAAACCCCCTGCAAGACACTCTTACTGGTAGCCAAGGGCTGTAGGAATTGCCACAGTAAAAATTCCTAGATGGGTCAGACGAAATCGAGAACCCAGGACCAGAAGAAAGGGAGCGAATTACTAGAAATACCTCCGGAGAGTCCATTAGGAATAATGATTGAAAATTGGAATGATAGGGGCCCCAGAAAAGGAAAAAGTAAATTAAAAGTAGTTCAATATTGTATGGTAGAATGGCCAAAAGAACCTTTGAGACCACATGTCTTCTGGCCTGTTTTTGGATCTTTTGAAGACTGGGTCTGCCAGGCCTTAAATATATATGTTAATTCAAAGGAACCTTTTAGTCAGGAGGAAAGTGATTATGCAGGATTATGGGACAGAACTTTACGTTCTTTTCCAGCCTCAAAACTTACATTAAAAACAGATGAAAAGTTTGAGGAAGAAGAAGAGGGGAAAAGTGAAAAGGAAAAAGATGATAAATGGGAGCCACTGGATAACCTACCGCCTCCATATTCTAATAATCCATCTCTGGCGGCGGCTCCCCCTCCGGTGGCCGTAGTATCTCCACCACCAACAGCACCGGAATTAGATCGACCTCCGGCTGCATGTACGAGAAGTAGGACTGCTGTATCTGAGGGAGCTTCTCTATATCCCTTACGAGAAGTACCCCTCGGAGGCAATCAGGGAGGCATCGGGTTTGTGGCAGTCCCATTAAATACCACAGACGTAAGAAATTTCAAGAAAGAAATGGGGACCCTATTAGATGATCCCCTCGGAGTAGCTGAAAAATTGGACCAATTCCTAGGCCCCAATACTTATACCTGGGAAGAAATACAGTCCATTTTAGGGATCCTATTCACTGTTGAGGAAAGGGGAATGATTAGACAAGCTGGAATGAGAATTTGTGAAAGACAGAATCAGGCAGGACCCCCGGGAGATCAGAGATGGCCAAATGTGGATCCCCACTGGGATCATCAACAACCCCAAGGAAGACAAAATATGAGGGATTTGAGAACGTTAATCATACAGGGAATAAGGGAAGCGGTTCCCCGAGGGCAAAACATTACTAAAGCATTTAATGAACAACAAGGGAAAGACGAATCTCCAACAGAATGGTTGGAGAGGTTGAGGAAAAACCTACAAATGTATTCTGGACTTGATCCGAATACAGTGGCTGGGACCGCACTCCTTGAAACACAATTTGTAGCTAAATCCTGGGGGGATATAAGAAGGAAATTAGAAAAATTGGAAGATTGGCAAGAAAGAGGATTAGAGGAGTTACTTAGAGAAGCCCAGAAAGTCTATGTTAGGAGGGACGAAGAAAAACAAAAAGCAAAAGCAAAAATTTTTGTAGCAGCAGTAAGGGAAAGTCAGAAAAATAAGGCGATTCCTGGAGAGAAAAGGGAAAAAAGAATAGAGCAGACAGCCTTATCGAGAAAGATTTACAATTCCCGTCTGTTACTACTGTAACAAGAGGGGACATGTTCAGAAGAACTGCCGTAAGCGGGAACAAGATGAGAAGATGTTCAAAGAAGATTAGGGGTGTCGGGGGCTCTATCTTCTGGGGACTTCAACATCAACAGAGCCCTTGATAAAATTATTAATTGGTCCCCATGAAGAGGAAGTTTTATTTTTAGTGGATACAGGGGCAGAAAAGTCAACCATTCAAAAACTTCCAAAAGGAATAGAAAAGGGGAAGAGTTACGTGTCAGTAGTAGGAGCAAAAGGAGAGCCTTTTAAAGGAAATATATTGAAAGATGTAGAAGTAGAAACAGAAAAGAAAATTTGTCTTAATGATTTACTTTTGCTCCCTGAAGCGGAATACAATTTATTAGGAAGGGATTTGATTTTGAAGTTAAACTTGAGCATTCAGAGTCAAGGGGACAAATTGCAGATTAAATGATACACTTTAACACAAGAGGATGAAGAAGCTATTAACCCCTCAGTGTGGTATAAGGAAGGGGAAACTGGAAAAATAAAAATGGACCCCATAAGGGTTCAAATAATAGATCCGCACGGCCCAATTAGAATCAAGCAATACCCTATACCTATGGAGGGTCGAAAAGGATTAAAACCTGTAGTTGACAGACTTTTGGAAAAAGGAACCCTAGAACCATGTATGTCACCTCATAACACGCCCATTCTTCTTCCCGTAAAGAAACCGGATGGGTCATACAGGATGGTGCAGGACTTAAGAGCTGTAAATGAGCGAACAATCACTAAATTCCCTGTGGTGGCAAATCCTTATACTTTATTGAGTCATATATCTCCCAAACATACTTGGTATAGTGTAATAGATTTGAAAGATGCTTTTTGGGCCTGTCCTCTGGATGAGGGATCCAGAGATTATTTTGCCTTTGAGTGGGAGGACCCCGAAACAGGACGAAAACAACAATTAAGATGGACTGTGCTACCACAAGGGTTTACAGAGTCACCAAATCTATTTGGACAAACTTTAGAAAAAATTCTACAAGATTTCACAATACCTAAGGAGGTAAAATTATTGCAATTTGTGGACGATTTATTAGTAGCAGGAGAAACTGAAGAGGGGATCCGAAAAGCCACCATTAAATTGTTAAATTTTCTAGGGGAGAAAAAGGATTAAAGGATTAAAGGTGTCCTGATCAAAGCTACAGTTTGTAGAACAAGAAGTAAAATACTGAGGACATTGGCTGAGTAAGGGAAGGAAGAAGTTAGATCCTGATAGGGTATCTGGGATTCTATCCTTAAGACCCCCACAAACTAAAACGGAAATTAGGCAAATACTGGGATTATTAGGATATTGTAGACCATGGCTTGAAAATTATAGTGATAAAGTAAAATTCTTATATGAAAAATTAACTAATAACCAACTTAAATGGTTTATTGAAGATGATCAGAGATTTGAGGAAGTAAAAAAGGCATTAATACAAGCACCTGTATTGAGCCTCCCAGATCTAGAAAAACCTTTCTATCTCTTTGTGAATACATCAAGCCAGGCAGCATATGGAGTTCTTACTCAAGACTGGGCAGGAATCAAAAAACCCGTGGGGTATTGTTCTAAGTTACTTGATCCAGTAAGCAGAGGATGTCCTGCTTGTCTCCAAGCTTTGGTTGCTACAGCATTATTAATAGAAGAAGTTAGGAAGATTACCCTTAGTTCTCCTTTAAAAGTGTATACCCCACACAATGTCAGAAATGTTTTACAACAAAAAGCAGAAAAACAGTTAACGGACAGCCGAATCCTAAAGTCTGAAGCAATACTAATAGACTCCCCTGACTTAGAACTGAGGGTGACTTCTGCTCAGAGTCCAGCACAATTTTTGTTTGGAGAACCATCAGAGGAATTACAACATAACTGTTTAGAGGTAATTGAGACCCAGACGAAGGTGAGACCAGATTTAAGAGATGCTGAGTTGGAAAATAGAGAAGCGCTGTTTATAGATGGCTCCTCCAGAGTGGTAGAAGGGAAGAGAAAATCGGGTTATGCAGTAATTAATAAGGACTTGGAACTTGTGGAATCAGGACCTCTGAGTCCATCGTGGTCAGCTCAGGCTTGTGAGCTGTATGCCCTATGTAGGGCCCTGGAATTATTAAAAGGAAGAAGTGGGACTATATTTACAGATTCTAAATATGCATATGGGGTGGTCCACACTTTTGGAAAAATTTGGGAAGAAAGAGGTTTGATTAATACTCAAGGGAGGAATTTAATACATCAAGAATTAATAGTAAAGATTTTGAAGACGTTAAGAGAACCAAAGGAGATAGCAGTGGTACATGTGAGGGGACACCAAAAGGGATTAGATTACCGAACTAGAGGAAATAACTTAGCAGATAAAGAGGCCCAGGAAGCAGCCGTGAGGGCTAAAGTTGCCAAAATTAATGTAATACAAACAAAGGAGGACACCAGCAAAGAAGAACGAGAGGAAAGAGAGAAGAAGTTTACACCAGAAGAACAAACAAAATTGGAGAAATAGGAGCTAAATTAGAACAAGGAAAACGGACACTGCCCGATGGGTGAGAAATGTTGCCAAAAGCCTACACCAGGCGAATATTAGAACGTTTGCATGCGCAAACACATTGGGGTACAAAAGCGTTAAGTGATCATTTTCTTAAACAATTTGGTGGTATTGGAATTTTTGAAATAGCAAAGCAAATTACACAAGGTTGCTTAACCTGTCAAAAGGTAAATAAGACAGTGTTTCGACAAACAGCCACGGGAGGGAGAAAAACAGCTTACAGACCTTTTGAGAAAGTACAAGTCGATTTCACTGAATTGCCTAAGGTAGGGAGGATAAAATATTTATTGGTAATAGTAGATCATTTAACACAGTGGGTAGAAGCGCACCCTGTAGCACGAGCTACGGCACAGATGGTGGTAAAAATTTTATTGGAACATTTGATACCTAGATATGAGATAATCCAGTACATTGATTCTGACCAGGGCACACATTTTACTTCTAAAATAATAAAACTATTATGTCAATCATTAGGTATACAGTGGGAATACCACACTCCGTGGCACCCACAAAGCTCGGGGAAGGTAGAAAGAATGAATCAAACAATAAAACAACAACTGGCTAAATTAATGATTGAGACGCAAATGCCCTGGACGAAATGTTTACCATTGGCACTTCTAAACATAAGAACGAAACCATACAGTGAGACTGGATTATCGCCATATGAAATGTTATATGGCATGCCTTATTTTCAAGGAATGCCTCTGGGGAACAATGTAATTGAGGATCATAGTATCCAACAATATATAATTACCATTGGAAAAAGATTAAAAGAATTAAGAGAGATTGGGATGGTGGCCCAAACACCACCTTTAGGATTTGCAATTCATCAGTTAGAACCAGGAGATAAAATTCTGATAAAAACATGGAAAGAAGGAAACTTATCTCCCCTCTGGGAAGGACCTTTCCTTGTTTTATTAACTACAGAAACAGCTGTGAGAACTGCTGAAAAAGGATGGACACGTGTCGCGAGTGAAAGGTCCAGTGAAGGAGTGGAAGGTCACATCTGACTCAATTGCTGTGGGAATTTTATTGCGGCTACTCCTGTAATGAAACAGGAGTGAAACATGAAATTCCCACAGTTGCTAAAAATCTATTTGTAAAGTCATTGAATATAACTAATTGTTACGTTTGTGGTGGAACAAATCAAGGTGAACGATGGCCATGGGAAGCTATGGAGAGGAATGTAAGTAATCCCCAAGTTTGGAAAACAATGGGAAAGGGTAATAGGAAACAACAATGGGTACTCCAAACGAGTATAATCGGAAGGAGTTGTTGGCAAAAGAAGAACAGGAAAAAGGAGCTGGAACTAGAATTTGTCCTTTGTGTCGGTGGTGGTGTGTATTTGTAAGATTAGTGTTGCAGGCTAACTGGCAGTTTTCTGTAGCCATAAAGCCTTGCAAATAAAGAGGATTGCCAGGCTCGGGCAACTGCTCAGGTCTGGACAAACCACTGATCTAGCAAAGCTCTGGCCTTCACAAGCAGTGCTCAATTAATTTGGGTACTAAGAAAGCACCCCCTTAAAGGAAAGAAGAGGGCAAGACCGGAGGGGAACTGGTGTTGCGGCTTAAAAAGGGTCTGCCAAGGGCTGCAACCCCTTCGGGCTGTGACCGCCGATCACTATGGCCCTGACCGGACCTCTTCTAGTTCTACTTGGGGGTGAGTTCCTTGGACTCTGACTACGGCAAATAACTGTAGTCAATATTGGAACAAGTCCAGCTGGGGTTTACCCCAGAAAAATGGAAAAAGTGAGGACCTTTTCTAATTGTACAGCGCATAACTGTAATCAACAATAAAACCTAGTTTTTTCCTGTTGCCCATAAATTAGGGAGAACGAATGGCCTCCTGAGAGACAAACTTGGAATGGAATAGGATTTTGGGGAGATTTTATGGGTGGTGATCGGCTTACAAAAATGGGGATGGTTGTATTGAGGATATGTGGGGGATTGTTGCTAGATTAATCTACTCGGTTATACTCAATTGGAAATGAAAACACGAATCAATACTATAAAGAAAAAGATGGGGGATTGTGAAATATGTTTATCTGATTCGTGTGATGAAGTGTAATCTTCTGTACTTTCATGGATTTCTCCTGCACCATGAAAAGGGGTATTTTACAGGAGAAAGTGAAACTACTTTGCTGGTATATCAGCTCAAACCAGTTTGACCACTGACCGCATAGTATTGTGTAAAGAAAGTGCATGCATAAGGTTTGGGGTCATCCTGGGGGCACGCTGAGGAAGATTCTAGCAGAAGATTCTAGAGGAGACTCTAGCAGGAGAAGAGGGCATGCGCTGAAGAAGACACGCCTGTTCATTAATATGTATTAGAAGACACGCCTATTCATCAATATGTATTAGCAAACAGGATCACGCTGAGGAAGAGTCGAGAAGATTCTAGAAGGAGAAGAGGGCATGCGCCGAAGACGACACGCCTATTCATGAATATGTATTAACAGACAGGATATAAACCAGGAACAGGAACTGAACCGCGTGCCTCTTGGTGGAGCAGAGACTCCCGGCGCACCCAGCGCTGTTTGCTTGCCTCTATTCGCTTAATAAATTGTAAATTTGAATTGGAATCCTGTTTGGGACTAAATCATTTATAACAGTGCCTAGCACCTTCCTTGGAGGAGAGAGAGTGCAACGTTTCAATTTAGCAGTTTCGCGCTCACGAGGGAGAGGAACTGCATTGGATGTTTGCAAGGCTAGGAAAGAGCAGAGCCCCAGTCTTGCTGTTCATCTGCAATGACTGCCAGGGCAAGTGAGGACCAGCAAGACAATTCCTGCCTATCACCTTCCTTGGAGGAGAGAGAGTGCAAGGTTTCATTTTAGCATTTTAGCGCTCACGAGGGAGACGAACTGCATTGGCTGTTTCAAGGCTAGGAAAGAGCAGAGACCCAGTCTTTCTGTTTATCTGCAATGACTGCCAGGGCAAGTGAGGACCAGCAAGACAATTCCTGCCTAGCACCTTCCTTGGAGGAGAGAGAGTGCAACGTTTCATTTTGCTTTTTGCAGTGCGAGAGTGAGAAAAAGCAGAGTGCCTGTTTGCAAGGCTAGGAAAGAGCAGAGCCGCAGTCTTGCTGTTGATCTGCAATGACTGCCAGGGCAAGTGAGGACCAGCAAGACAATTCCTGCCTAGCACCTTCCTTGGAGGAGAGAGAGTGCAAGGTTTCATTTTAGCATTTTAGCGCTCACGAGGGAGACGAACTGCATTGGCTGTTTCAAGGCTAGGAAAGAGCAGAGACCCAGTCTTGCTCTTTATCTGCAATGACTGCCAGGGCAAGCGAGGACCAGCAAGACAATTCCTGCCTAGCACCTTCCTTGGAGGAGAGAGAGTGCAACGTTTCATTTTGCTTTTTGGAGTGCGAGTGTGAGAAAAAGCAGAGTGCCTGTTTGCAAGGCTAGGAAAGAGCAGAGCCCCAGTCTTGCTGTTCATCTGCAATGACTGCCAGGGCAAGTGAGGACCAGCAAGACAATTCCTGCCTAGCACCTTCCTTGGAGGAGAGAGAGTGCAACGTTTCATTTTGCTTTTTGGAGTGCGAGAGTGAGAAAAAGCAGAGTGCCTGTTTGCAAGGCTAGGAAAGAGCAGAGCCCCAGTCTTCCTGTTTCTCTGCAATGACTGCCAGGGCAAGTGAGGACCAGGAAGACAATTCCTGCCTAGCACCTTCCTTGGAGGAGAGAGAGTGCAACGTTTCATTTTAGCATTTTGGCGCTCATGAGGGAGGCGAACTGCATTGTCTGTTTGCAAGGCTAGGAAAGAGCAGAGCCCCAGTCTTGCTGTTTACCTGCAATGACTGCCAGGGCAAGTGAGGACCAGCAAGACAATTCCTGCCTAGCATCTTCCTTGGAGGAGAGAGAGTGCAACGTTTCATTTTAGCATTTTGGCGCTCACGAGGCACAAGAACTGCATTGGCTGTTTGCAAGGCTAGGAAAGAGCAGAGCCGCAGTCTTGGTGTTTATCTGCAATGACTGCCAGGGCAAGTGAGGACCAGCAAGACAATTCCTGCATGGCACATTCCTTGGAGGAGACAGAGTGCAACGTTTCACTTTGCTTTTTGGAGTGCGAGAGTGAGAAAAAGCAGAGTGCCTGTTTGCAAGGCTAGGAAAGAGCAGAGCCCCAGTCTTCCTGTTTCTCTGCAATGACTGCCAGGGCAAGTGAGGACCAGCAAGACAATTCCTGCCTAGCACCTTCCTTGGAGGCTAGAGAGTGCAACGTTACATTTTAGCTTTTTAGCGTCCACTAGGGAGAGGAACTTCATTAGCTGTTTGCAAGGCTACGAAAGAGCAGAGCCCCAGTCTTGCTCTTTATCTGCAATGACTGCCAGGGCAAGTGAGGACCAGCAAGACAATTCCTGCCTAGCATCTTCCTTGGAGGAGAGAGAGTGCAACGTTTCATTTTAGCATTTTGGCGCTCACGAGGCACAAGAACTGCATTGGCTGTTTGCAAGGCTAGGAAAGAGCAGAGCCGCAGTCTTGCTGTTCATCTGCAATGACTGCGAGGATAATTGAGGACCAGCAAGACAATTCCTGCCTAGCACCTTCCATGGAGGAGAGAGAGTGCAACGTTACATTTTACTTTTTGGAGTGCGAGAGTGAGAAAAAGCGGAGTGCCTGTTTGCAAGGCTAGGAAAGAGCAGAGTCCCAGTCTTGCTGTTTATCTGCAATGACTGCCAGGGCAAGTGAGGACCAGCAAGACAATTCCTGCCTAGAACCTTCCTTGGAGGGGAGAGAGTTCAACGTTTCATTTTACCATTTTGGCGCTCACGAGGGAGAAGAAGTGCATTGGCTGTTTACAAGGTAGGAGAGAGCAGAGCCCAGTCTTGCTGTTTATCTGCAATGACTGCCAGGGCAAGTGAGGACCAGCAAGACAATTCCTGCCCAGCACCTTCCTTGGAGGAGAGTGCAACGTGTCATTTTGATTTTTGGAGTGCGAGAGTGAGAAAAAGCAGAGAGCCTGTTTGCAAGGGTAGGAAAGAGCAGAGCCCCAGTCTTGCTGTTTATCTGCAATGACTGCCAGGGCAAGTGAGGACCAGCAAGACAATTCCTGCCTAGCACCTTCCTTGGAGGACAGAGAGTGTAAAGTTTCATTTTAGCATCTTGGCGCTCACGAGGGAGGCGAACTACATTGGCTGTTTGCAAGGCTAGGAAAGAGCAGAGCCCTAGTCTTGCTGTTTATCTGCAATGTCTGTCAGGGCAAGTGAGGACCAGCAAGACAATTCCTGCCTAGCACATTCCTTGGAGGGGAGAGAGTTCAACGTTTCATTTTACCATTTTGGCGCTCACGATGGAGTCGAACTGCATTGGCTGTTTGCAAGTCTAGGAAAGAGCGGAGCCGCAGCCTTGCTGTTCATCTGCAATGACTGCCAGGGCAAGTGAGGACAAGCAAGACAATTCCTGCCTATCACCTTCCTTGGAGGAGAGAGAGGGTAACGTTTCATTTTGATTTTTGGAGTGCCAGAGTGAGAAAAAGCAGAGTGCCTGTTTGCAAGGCTAGGAAAGAGCAGAGCCCCAGTCTTGCTGTTTATCTGCAATGACTGCCAGGGCAAGTGAGGACCAGCAAGAAAATTCCTGCCTAGCACCTTCCTTGGAGGAGAGAGAGTGCAAGGTTTGATTTTAGCATTTTGGTGCTCACGAGGCAGACGAACTGCATTGGCTGTTTACAAGGCTAGGAAAGAGCAGAGCCCCAGTCTTGCTGTTTATCTGCAATGACTGCCAGGGCAAGCGAGGACCAGCAAGACAATTCCTGCCTAGTGCCTTCCTTGAAGGAGAGAGAGTGCATCGTTTCATATTAGGATTTTCGCGCTCATGAGGGAGACGAACTGCATTGGCTGTTTGCAAGGCTAGGAAAGAGCAGAGCCCCAGTCTTGCTCTTTATCTGCAATGACTGCCAGGGCAAGCGAGGACCAGCAAGACAATTCCTGCCTAGCACCTTCCTTGGAGGAGAGAGAGTTCAACGTTTCATTTTACCATTGTGGCGCTCACGAGGGAGATAAACTACATTGGCTGTTTGCAAGGCTAGGAAAGAGCAGAGCCCCAGTCTTGCTGTTTATCTGCAATGACTGCCAGGGCAAGTGAGGACCAGCAAGACAATTCCTGCCTAGCACCTTCCTTGGAGGAGAGAGAGTGCAATGTTTCATTTTGATTTTTGGAGTGCGAAAGAGAGAAAAAGCAGAGTGCCTGTTTGTAAGGCTAGGAAAGAGCAGAGCCCCAGTCTTGCTCTTTATCTGCAATGACTGCCAGGGCAAGTGAGGACCAGGAAGACAATTCCTGCCTAGCACCTTCCTTGGAGGAGAGAGAGTGCAACGTTTCATTTTAGCATTTTGGCGCTCATGAGGGAGATGAACTGCATTGGCTGTTTGCAAGTCTAGGAAAGAGCAGAGCCCCAGTCTTGCTGTTTATCTGCAATGACTGCCAGGGCAAGTGAGGACCAGCAAGACAATTCCTGCCCAGCACCTTCCTTGGAGGAGAGTGCAACGTGTCATTTTGATTTTTGGAGTGCGAGAGTGAGAAAAAGCAGAGAGCCTGTTTGCAAGGGTAGGAAAGAGCAGAGCCCCAGTCTTGCTGTTTATCTGCAATGACTGCCAGGGCAAGTGAGGACCAGCAAGACAATTCCTGCCTAGCACCTTCCTTGGAGGACAGAGAGTGTAAAGTTTCATTTTAGCATCTTGGCGCTCACGAGGGAGGCGAACTACATTGGCTGTTTGCAAGGCTAGGAAAGAGCAGAGCCCTAGTCTTGCTGTTTATCTGCAATGTCTGTCAGGGCAAGTGAGGACCAGCAAGACAATTCCTGCCTAGCACATTCCTTGGAGGGGAGAGAGTTCAACGTTTCATTTTACCATTTTGGCGCTCACGATGGAGTCGAACTGCATTGGCTGTTTGCAAGTCTAGGAAAGAGCGGAGCCGCAGCCTTGCTGTTCATCTGCAATGACTGCCAGGGCAAGTGAGGACAAGCAAGACAATTCCTGCCTATCACCTTCCTTGGAGGAGAGAGAGGGTAACGTTTCATTTTGATTTTTGGAGTGCCAGAGTGAGAAAAAGCAGAGTGCCTGTTTGCAAGGCTAGGAAAGAGCAGAGCCCCAGTCTTGCTGTTTATCTGCAATGACTGCCAGGGCAAGTGAGGACCAGCAAGAAAATTCCTGCCTAGCACCTTCCTTGGAGGAGAGAGAGTGCAAGGTTTGATTTTAGCATTTTGGTGCTCACGAGGCAGACGAACTGCATTGGCTGTTTACAAGGCTAGGAAAGAGCAGAGCCCCAGTCTTGCTGTTTATCTGCAATGACTGCCAGGGCAAGCGAGGACCAGCAAGACAATTCCTGCCTAGTGCCTTCCTTGAAGGAGAGAGAGTGCATCGTTTCATATTAGGATTTTCGCGCTCATGAGGGAGACGAACTGCATTGGCTGTTTGCAAGGCTAGGAAAGAGCAGAGCCCCAGTCTTGCTCTTTATCTGCAATGACTGCCAGGGCAAGCGAGGACCAGCAAGACAATTCCTGCCTAGCACCTTCCTTGGAGGAGAGAGAGTTCAACGTTTCATTTTGATTTTTGGAGTGCGAAAGAGAGAAAAAGCAGAGTGCCTGTTTGTAAGGCTAGGAAAGAGCAGAGCCCCAGTCTTGCTCTTTATCTGCAATGACTGCCAGGGCAAGTGAGGACCAGGAAGACAATTCCTGCCTAGCACCTTCCTTGGAGGAGAGAGAGTGCAACGTTTCATTTTAGCATTTTGGCGCTCATGAGGGAGATGAACTGCATTGGCTGTTTGCAAGTCTAGGAAAGAGTAGAGCCCCTGTCTTTCTGTTCATCTGCAATGACTGCCAGAGCAAGTGAGGACCAGCAAGACAATTCCTGCCTAGCACCTTCCTTGGAGGAGAGAGAGTGCAACGTTTCATTTTGATTTTTGGAGTGCGAGAGTGAGAAAAAGCAGAGTGCCTGTTTGCAAGGCTAGAAAAGAGCAGAGCCCCAGTGTTGCTGTTCATCTGCAATGACTGCGAGGATAATTGAGGACCAGCAAGACAATTCCTGCCTAGCACCTTCCTTGGAGGAGAGAGAGTACAACGTTACATTTTAGCATCTTGGCGCTCACGAGGGAGACGAACTTCATTGGCTGTTTCAAGGCTAGGAAAGAGCAGAGCCCTAGTCTTTCTGTTTATCTGCAATGACTGCCAGGGCAAGTGAGGACCAGCAAGACAATTCCTGCCTAGCACCATCCTTGGAGCAGAGTGAGTGCAACGTTTCATTTTAGCATTTTGGCGCTCACGAGGCAGGCGAACTGCATTGGCTGTTTGCAAGTCTAGGAAAGAGCAGAGCACCAGTCTTGCTGTTTATCTGCAATGACTGCCAGGGCAAGTGAGGACCAGCAAGACAATTCCCGCCTAGCACCTTCCTTGGAGGAGAGAGAGTGAACGTTTCATTTTAGCATTTTGGCGCTCACGAGGGATACAAACTGCATTGGGTGTTTGCAAGGCTAGGAAAGAGCAGAGCCCCAGTCTTGCTGTTTATCTGCAATGACTGCCAGGGCAAGTGAGGACCAGCAAGACAATTCCTGCCTAGCACCTTCCTTGGAGGAGAGAGAGTGCAACGTTTCATTTTAGCAGTTTCGCGCTCACGTGGGAGACGTACTGCATTGGCTGTTTGCAAGGCTAGGAAAGAGCAGAGCCGCAGCCTTGCTGTTCATCTGCAATGACTGCCAGGGCAAGTGAGGACCAGCAAGACAATTCCTGCATACCACCTTCCTTGGAGGAGAGAGAGTGCAGTGTTTCATTTTGATTTTTGGAGTGCAAGAGTGAGAAAAAGCAGAGTGCCTGTTTGTAAGGCTAGGAAAGAGCAGAGCCCCAGTCTTGCTGTTCATCTGCAATGACTGCCAGGGCAAGTGAGGACCAGCAAGACAATTCCTGCCTAGAACCTTCCTTGGAGGGGAGAGAGTTCAACGTTTCATTTTACCATTTTGGCGCTCACGAGGGAGAAGAAGTGCATTGGCTGTTTACAAGGTAGGAGAGAGCAGAGCCCCAGTCCTGCTGTTTATCTGCAATGACTGCCAGGGCAAGTGAGGACCAGCAAGACAATTCCTGCCCAGCACCTTCCTTGGAGGAGAGTGCAACGTGTCATTTTGATTTTTGGAGTGCGAGTGTGAGAAAAAGCAGAGAGCCTGTTTGCAAGGCTAGGAAAGAGCAGAGCCCCAGTCTTGCTGTTTATCTGCAATGACTGCCAGGGCAAGTGAGGACCAGCAAGGCAATTCCTGCCTAGCACCTTCCTTGGAGGACAGTGTAAAGTTTCATTTTAGCATCTTGGCGCTCACGAGGGAGGCGAACTACATTGGCTGTTTGCAAGGCTAGGAAAGAGCAGAGCCCCAGTCTTTCTGTTTATGTGCAATGACTGCCAGGGCAAGTGAGGATCAGCAAGACAATTCCTGCTTAGCATCTTCCTTGGAGGAGAGAGAGTGCAACGTTTCATTTTAGCACTTGGCGCTCACGTTGGAGTCGAACTGCATTGGCTGTTTGCAAGTCTAGGAAAGAGCAGAGCCGCAGCCTTGCTGTTCATCTGCAATGACTGCCAGGGCAAGTGAGGACCAGCAAGACAATTCCTGCCTACCACCTTCCTTGGAGGAGAGAGAGTGCAATGTTTCATTTTGATTTTTGGAGTGCGAGAGTGAGAAAAAGCAGAGTGCCTCTTTGCAAGGGTAGGAAAGAGCAGAGTCCCAGTCTTGCTGTTTATCTGCAATGACTGCCAGGGCAAGTGAGGACCAGCAAGACAATTCCTGCCTAGCACGTTCCTTGGAGGAGAGAGAGTGCAACATTTCATTTTAGCATTTTGGCGCTCACGTTGGAGGCGAACTGCATTGGCTCTTTGCAAGGCTAGGAAAGAGCAGAGCCCCAGTCTTTCTGTATATCTGCAATGACTGCCAGGGCAAGTGTCGACCAGCAAGACAATTCCTGCCTAGCATCTTCCTTGGAGGAGAGAGAGTGCAACGTTTCATTTTAGCATTTTGGCGCTCATGAGGGAGACGAACTGCATTGGCTGTTTGCAAGTCTAGGAAAGAGTAGAGCCCCTGTCTTTCTGTTCATCTGCAATGACTGCCAGAGCAAGTGAGGACCAGCAAGACAATTCCTGCCTAGCACCTTCCTTGGAGGAGAGAGAGTGCAACGTTTCATTTTAGCACTTTGGCACTCACGAGGCAGGCGAAATGCATTGGCTGTTTGCAAGGCTAGGAAAGAGCAGAGCCCCAGTCTTTCTGTATATCTGCAATGACTGCCAGGGCAAGTGAGGACCAGCAAGACAATTCCTGCCTAGAACCTTCCTTGGAGGGGAGAGAGTTCAACGTTTCATTTTACCATTTTGGCGCTCACGAGGGAGAAGAAGTGCATTGGCTGTTTACAAGGTAGGAGAGAGCAGAGCCCCAGTCTTGCTGTTTATCTGCAATGACTGCCAGGGCAAGTGAGGACCAGCAAGACAATTCCTGCCCAGCACCTTCCTTGGAGGAGAGTGCAACGTGTCATTTTGATTTTTGGAGTGCGAGTGTGAGAAAAAGCAGAGAGCCTGTTTGCAAGGCTAGGAAAGAGCAGAGCCCCAGTCTTGCTGTTTATCTGCAATGACTGCCAGGGCAAGTGAGGACCAGCAAGACAATTCCTGCCTAGCACCTTCCTTGGAGGACAGTGTAAAGTTTCATTTTAGCATCTTGGCGCTCACGAGGGAGGCGAACTACATTGGCTGTTTGCAAGGCTAGGAAAGAGCAGAGCCCCAGTCCTTCTGTTTATGTGCAATGACTGCCAGGGCAAGTGAGGACCAGCAAGACAATTCCTGCTTAGCATCTTCCTTGGAGGAGAGAGAGTGCAACGTTTCATTTTAGCACTTTGGCGCTCACGTTGGAGTCGAACTGCATTGGCTGTTTGCAAGTCTAGGAAAGAGCAGAGCCGCAGCCTTGCTGTTCATCTGCAATGACTGCCAGGGCAAGTGAGGACCAGCAAGACAATTCCTGCCTACCACCTTCCTTGGAGGAGAGAGAGTGCAATGTTTCATTTTGATTTTTGGAGTGCGAGAGTGAGAAAAAGCAGAGTGCCTCTTTGCAAGGCTAGGAAAGAGCAGAGTCCCAGTCTTGCTGTTTATCTGCAATGACTGCCAGGGCAAGTGAGGACCAGCAAGACAATTCCTGCCTAGCACCTTCCTTGGAGGAGAGAGAGTGCAACATTTCATTTTAGCATTTTGGCGCTCACGTTGGAGGCGAACTGCATTGGCTCTTTGCAAGGCTAGGAAAGAGCAGAGCCCCAGTCTTTCTGTATATCTGCAATGACTGCCAGGGCAAGTGTCGACCAGCAAGACAATTCCTGCCTAGCATCTTCCTTGGAGGAGAGAGAGTGCAACGTTTCATTTTAGCATTTTGGCGCTCATGAGGGAGACGAACTGCATTAGCTGTTTGCAAGTCTAGGAAAGAGTAGAGCCCCTGTCTTTCTGTTCATCTGCAATGACTGCCAGAGCAAGTGAGGACCAGCAAGACAATTCCTGCCTAGCACCTTCCTTGGAGGAGAGAGAGTGCAATGTTTCATTTTGATTTTTGGAGTGCCAGAGTGAGAAAAAGCAGAGTGCCTGTTTGCAAGGCTAGGAAAGAGCAGAGCCCCAGTCTTGCTCTTTATCTGCAATGACTGCCAGGGCAAGTGAGGACCAGCAAGACAATTCCTGCCTAGCACCTTCCTTGGAGGAGAGAGAGTCTAAGGTTTCATTTTAGCATATTGGCGCTCACGAGGCAGACGAACTGCATTGGCTGTTTACAAGGCTAGGAAAGAGCAGAGCCCCAGTCTTGCTCTTTATCTGCAATGACTGCCAGGGCAAGTGAGGACCAGCAAGACAATTCCTGCCTAGCGCCTTCCTTGGAGGAGAGAGAGTGCAACGTTTCATATTAGGATTTTCGCGCTCATGAGGGAGACGAACTGCATTGGCTGTTTGCAAGGCTAGGAAAGAGCAGAGCCCCAGTCTTGCTGTTTATCTGCAATGACTGCCAGGGCAAGTGAGGACCAGCAAGACAATTCCTGCCTAGCACCTTCCTTGGAGGAGAGAGACTGCAATGTTTCATTTTGATTTTTGGAGTGCGAAAGAGAGAAAAAGCAGAGTGCCTGTTTGCAATGCTAGGAAAGAGCAGAGCCCCAGTCTTGCTCTTTATCTGCAATGACGGCCAGGGCAAGCGAGGACCAGCAAGACAATTCCTGCCTAGCCCCGTCCTTGGAGGAGAGAGAGTTCAACGTTTCATTTTAACATTTTGGCGCTCACGAGGGAGAAGAAGTGCATTGGCTGTTTGCAAGGTAGGACAGAGCAGAGCCCAGTCTTGCTGTTTATCTGCAATGACTGCCAGGGCAAGTGAGGACCAGCAAGACAATTCCTGCCTAGCACCTTCCTTGGAGGAGAGAGAGTGCAAAATTTCATTTTAGCATCTTGGCGCTCACGAGGGAGGTGAACTACATTGGCTGTTTGCAAGGCTAGGAAAGAGCAGAGCCCCAGTCTTTCTGTTTATCTGCACTGACTGCAAGGGCAAGTGAGGACCAGCAAGACAATTCCTGCTTAGCGCCTTCCTTGGAGGAGAAAGAGTGCAACGTTTCATTTTAGCACTTTGGCGATCACGAGGGAGTCGAACTGCATTGGCTGTTTGCAAGTCTAGGAAAGACCAGAGCCGCAGCCTTGCTGTTCATCTGCAATGACTGCCAGGGCAAGTGAGGACCAGCAAGACAATTCCTGCCTACCACCTTCCTTGGAGGAGAGAGAGTGCAATGTTTCATTTTGATTTTTGGAGTGCGAGAGTGAGAAAAAGCAGAGTGCCTGTTTGCAAGGCTAGGAAAGAGCAGAGCCCCAGTCTTGCTGTTCATCTGCTATGACTGCCAGGGCAAGTGAGGACCAGCAAGACAATTCCTGCCTATCACCTTCCTTGGAGGAGAGAGAGTGCAACGTTTCATTTTAGCATTTTGGCGCTCACGAGGGAGACGAACTTCATTGGCAGTTTCAAGGCTAGGAAAGAGCAGAGCCCCAGTCTTGCTGTTTATCTGCAATGAATGCCAGGGCAAGTGAGGACCAGCAAGACAATTCCTGCCTAGCCCCTTCCTTGGAGGAGAGAGAGTACAACGTTTCGTTTTAGGATTTGGGCGCTCATGAGGGAGACGAATTGCATTGGCTGTTTGCAAGCCTAGGAAAGAGCAGAGCCCCAGTCTTGCTCTTTATCTGCAATGACTGCCAGGGCAAGTGAGGACCAGGAAGACAATTCCTGCCTAGCAGCTTCCTTGGAGGAGAGAGAGTGCAACGTTTCATTTTAGCATTTTGGCGCTCACGAGGGAGACGAACTTCTGTTGCTGTTTGCAATGCTACAAAAGAGCAGAGCCCGAGTCGTGCTGTTTATCTGCAATGACTGCCAGGGCAAGTGAGGACCAGCAAGACAATTCCTGCCTAGCACCTTCCTTGGAGGAGAGAGAGTGCAACGTTTCATTTTAGCATTTTGGCGCTCACGAGGGAGACAAACTGCTTTGGCTCTTTGCAAGGCTAGGAAAGAGCAGAGCCCCAGTCTTGCTGTTTATCTGCAATGACTGCCAGGGCAAGTGAGGACCAGCAAGACAATTCCTGCCTAGCACCTTCCTTGGAGGAGAGAGAGTGCAACGTTTCTTTTTAGCATTTTGGCTCTCACGAGCGGGACAAACTGCATTGGCTGTTTGCAAGGCTAGGAAAGAGCAGAGCCCGAGTCTTGCTGTTTATCTGCAATGACTGCCAGGGCAAGTGAGGACCAGCAAGACAATTCCTGCCTAGTACCTTCCTTGGAGGAGAGAGAGTGCAACGTTACATTTTGCTTTTTGGAGCGCGAGAGTGAGAAAAAGCAGAGTGCCTGTTTGTAAGGCTAGGAAAGAGCAGAGCCCGAGTCTTGCTGTTTATCTGCAATGACTGCCAGGGCAAGTGAGGACCAGCAAGACAATTCCTGCCTAGCACCTTCCTTGGAGGAGAGAGAGTGCAACGTTTCATTTTAGCATTTTGGCGCTCACGAGGGAGACAAACTTCTTTGGCTGTTTGCAAGGCTAGGAAAGAGCAGAGCCCGAGTCTTGCTGTTTATCTGCAATGTCTGTCAGGGCAAGTGAGGACCAGCAAGACAATTCCTGCCTAGCACATTCCTTGTAGGAGAGAGAGTGCAACGTTACATTGTAGCATTTTGGCGCTCACGAGGGAGAGAAACTGCTTTGGCTGTTTGCAAGGCTAGGAAAGAGCAGAGCCCCAGTCTTGCTGTTTATCTGCAATGACTGCCAGGGCAAGTGAGGACCAGCAAGACAATTCCTGCCTAGCACCTTCCTTGGAGGAGAGAGAGTGCAACGTTACATTTTGCTTTTTGGAGTGCGAGAGTGAGAAAAAGCAGAGTGCCTGTTTTTAAGGCTAGGAAAGAGTAGAGCCCGAGTCTTGCTGTTTACCTGCAATGACTGCCAAGGCAAGTGAGGACCAGCAAGACAATTCCTGCCTAGGAACTTCCTTGCAGGAGAGAGAGTGCAACGTTTCATTTTAGCATTTTGCTGCTCACGAGGGAGACAAACTGCTTTGGCTTTTTGCAAGGCTAGGAAAGAGCAGAGCCCCAGTCTTTCTGTTTATCTGCACTGACTGCCAGGGCAAGTGAGGACCAGCAAGACAATTCCTGCTTAGCGCCTTCCTTGGAGGAGAAAGAGTGCAACGTTTCATTTTAGCACTTTGGCGATCACGAGGGAGTCGAACTGCATTGGCTGTTTGCAAGTCTAGGAAAGACCGGAGCCGCAGCCTTGCTGTTCATCTGCAATGACTGCCAGGGCAAGTGAGGACCAGCAAGACAATTCCTGCCTACCACCTTCCTTGGAGGAGAGAGAGTGCAATGTTTCATTTTGATTTTTGGAGTGCGAGAGTGAGAAAAAGCAGAGTGCCTGTTTGCAAGGCTAGGAAAGAGCAGAGCCCCAGTCTTGCTGTTCATCTGCTATGACTGCCAGGGCAAGTGAGGACCAGCAAGACAATTCCTGCCTATCACCTTCCTTGGAGGAGAGAGAGTGCAACGTTTCATTTTAGCATTTTGGCGCTCACGAGGGAGACGAACTTCATTGGCAGTTTCAAGGCTAGGAAAGAGCAGAGCCCCAGTCTTGCTGTTTATCTGCAATGAATGCCAGGGCAAGTGAGGACCAGCAAGACAAGTCCTGCCTAGCACCTTCCTTGGAGGAGAGTGAGTGCAACGTTTCATTTTAGCATTTTGGCACTCACGAGGCAGACGAACTGCATTGGCTGTTTACAAGGCTAGGAAAGAGCAGAGCCCCAGTCTTGCTGTTTATCTGCAATGACTGCCAGGGCAAGTGAGGACCAGAAAGACAATTCCTGCCTAGCCCCTTCGTTGGAGGAGAGAGAGTACAACGTTTCGTTTTAGGATTTGCGCGCTCATGAGGGAGACGAATTGCATTGGCTGTTTGCAAGCCTAGGAAAGAGCAGAACCGCAGTCTTGCTCTTTATCTGCAATGACTGCCAGGGCAAGTGAGGACCAGGAAGACAATTCCTGCCTAGCACCTTCCTTGGAGGAGAGAGAGTGCAACGTTTCATTTTAGCATTTTGGCGCTCACGAGGGAGACGAACTTCTGTTGCTGTTTGCAATGCTACAAAAGAGCAGAGCCCCAGTCTTGCTGTTTATCTGCAATGACTGCCAGGGCAAGTGAGGACCAGCAAGACAATTCCTGCCTAGCACCTTCCTTGGAGGAGAGAGAGTGCAACGTTTCATTTTAGCATTTTGGCGCTCACGAGGGAGACAAACTGCTTTGGCTGTTTGCAAGGCTAGGAAAGAGCAGAGCCCCAGTCTTGTTGTTTATCTGCAATGACTGCCAGGGCAAGTGAGGACCAGCAAGACAATTCCTGCCTAGCACCTTCCTTGGAGGAGAGAGAGTGCAACGTTTCATTTTAGCATTTTGGCTCTCACGAGCGGGACAAACTGCTTTGGCTGTTTGCAAGGCTAGGAAAGAGCAGAGCCCGAGTCTTGCTGTTTATCTGCAATGACTGCCAGGGCAAGTTAGGACCAGCAAGACAATTCCTGCCTAGCACCTTCCTTGGAGGAGAGAGAGTGCAACGTTACATTTTGCTTTTTGGAGCGTGAGAGTGAGAAAAAGCAGAGTGCCTGTT
Organism: Phaethon aethereus; assembly: GCF_964289735.1. Taxonomy (NCBI): domain Eukaryota; kingdom Metazoa; phylum Chordata; class Aves; order Phaethontiformes; family Phaethontidae; genus Phaethon; species Phaethon aethereus. The sequence continues at coordinate 19,753,544 of NC_138591.1, forward strand.
TGTAAGGCTAGGAAAGAGCAGAGCCCGAGTCTTGCTGTTTATCTGCAATGACTGCCAGGGCAAGTGAGGACCAGCAAGACAATTCCTGCCTAGCACCTTCCTTGGAGGAGAGAGAGTGCAACGTTTCATTTTAGCATTTTGGCGCTCACGAGGGAGACAAACTTCTTTGGCTGTTTGCAAGGCTAGGAAAGAGCAGAGCCCGAGTCTTGCTGTTTATCTGCAATGTCTGTCAGGGCAAGTGAGGACCAGCAAGACAATTCCTGCCTAGCACATTCCTTGTAGGAGAGAGAGTGCAACGTTACATTGTAGCATTTTGGCGCTCACGAGGGAGAGAAACTGCTTTGGCTGTTTGCAAGGCTAGGAAAGAGCAGAGCCCCAGTCTTGCTGTTTATCTGCAATGACTGCCAGGGCAAGTGAGGACCAGCAAGACAATTCCTGCCTAGCACCTTCCTTGGGGGAGAGAGAGTGCAACGTTACATTTTGCTTTTTGGAGTGCGAGAGTGAGAAAAAGCAGAGTGCCTGTTTTTAAGGCTAGGAAAGAGTAGAGCCCGAGTCTTGCTGTTTACCTGCAATGACTGCCAAGGCAAGTGAGGACCAGCAAGACAATTCCTGCCTAGCAACTTCCTTGGAGGAGAGAGAGTGCAACGTTTCATTTTAGCATTTTGCTGCTCACGAGGGAGACAAACTGCTTTGGCTTTTTGCAAGGCTAGGAAAGAGCAGAGCCCCAGTCTTGCTGTTTATCTGCAATGACTGCCAGGGCAAGTGAGGACCAGCAAGACAATTCCTGCTTAGCGCCTTCCTTGGAGGAGAAAGAGTGCAACGTTTCATTTTAGCACTTTGGCGATCACGAGGGAGTCGAACTGCATTGGCTGTTTGCAAGTCTAGGAAAGACCAGAGCCGCAGCCTTGCTGTTCATCTGCAATGACTGCCAGGGCAAGTGAGGACCAGCAAGACAATTCCTGCCTACCACCTTCCTTGGAGGAGAGAGAGTGCAATGTTTCATTTTGATTTTTGGAGTGCGAGAGTGAGAAAAAGCAGAGTGCCTGTTTGCAAGGCTAGGAAAGAGCAGAGCCCCAGTCTTGCTGTTCATCTGCTATGACTGCCAGGGCAAGTGAGGACCAGCAAGACAATTCCTGCCTATCACCTTCCTTGGAGGAGAGAGAGTGCAACGTTTCATTTTAGCATTTTGGCGCTCACGAGGGAGACGAACTTCATTGGCAGTTTCAAGGCTAGGAAAGAGCAGAGCCCCAGTCTTGCTGTTTATCTGCAATGAATGCCAGGGCAAGTGAGGACCAGCAAGACAAGTCCTGCCTAGCACCTTCCTTGGAGGAGAGTGAGTGCAACGTTTCATTTTAGCATTTTGGCACTCACGAGGCAGACGAACTGCATTGGCTGTTTACAAGGCTAGGAAAGAGCAGAGCCCCAGTCTTGCTGTTTATCTGCAATGACTGCCAGGGCAAGTGAGGACCAGAAAGACAATTCCTGCCTAGCACCTTCCTTGGAGGAGAGAGAGTGCAACGTTTCATTTTAGCATTTTGGCGCTCACGAGGGAGACGAACTGCTTTGGCTGTTTGCAAGGCTAGGAAAGAGCAGAGCCCCAGTCTTGCTGTTTATCTGCAATGACTGCCAGGGCAAGTGAGGACCAGCAAGACAATTCCTGCCTAGCACCTTCCTTGGACGAGAGAGAGTGCAACGTTTCATTTTAGCATTTTGGCTCTCATGAGCGGGACAAACTGCTTTGGCTGTTTGCAAGGCTAGGAAAGAGCAGAGCCCGAGTCTTGCTGTTTATCTGCAATGACTGCCAGGGCAAGTGAGGACCAGCAAGACAATTCCTGCCTAGCACCTTCCTTGGAGGAGAGAGAGTGCAACGTTACATTTTGCTTTTTGGAGCGCGAGAGTGAGAAAAAGCAGAGTGCCTGTTTGTAAGGCTAGGAAAGAGCAGAGCCCGAGTCTTGCTGTTTATCTGCAATGACTGCCAGGGCAAGTGAGGACCAGCAAGACAATTCCTGCCTAGCACCTTCCTTGGAGGAGAGAGAGTGCTACGTTTCATTTTAGCATTTTGGCACTCACGAGGCAGACGAACTGCATTGGCTGTTTACAAGGCTAGGAAAGAGCAGAGCCCCAGTCTTGCTGTTTATCTGCAATGACTGCCAGGGCAAGTGAGGACCAGAAAGACAATTCCTGCCTAGCCCCTTCCTTGGAGGAGAGAGAGTACAACGTTTCGTTTTAGGATTTGGGCGCTCATGAGGGAGACGAATTGCATTGGCTGTTTGCAAGCCTAGGAAAGAGCAGAGCCCCAGTCTTGCTCTTTATCTGCAATGACTGCCAGGGCAAGTGAGGACCAGGAAGACAATTCCTGCCTAGCACCTTCCTTGGAGGAGAGAGAGTGCAACGTTTCATTTTAGCATTTTGGCGCTCACGAGGGAGACGAACTTCTGTTGCTGTTTGCAATGCTACAAAAGAGCAGAGCCCCAGTCTTGCTGTTTATCTGCAATGACTGCCAGGGCAAGTGAGGACCAGCAAGACAATTCCTGCCTAGCAGCTTCCTTGGAGGAGAGAGAGTGCAACGTTTCATTTATCATTTTGGCTCTCACGAGCGGGACAAACTGCTTTGGCTGTTTGCAAGGCTAGGAAAGAGCAGAGCCCGAGTCTTGCTGTTTTTCTGCAATGACTGCCAGGGCAAGTGAGGACCAGCAAGACAATTCCTGCCTAGCACCTTCCTTGGAGGAGAGAGAGTGCAACGTTTCATTTTAGCATTTTGGAGTGCGAGAGTGAGAAAAAGCAGAGTGCCTGTTTGTAAGGCTAGGAAAGAGCAGAGCCCGAGTCTTGTTGTTTATCTGCAATGTCTGTCAGGGCAAGTGAGGACCAGCAAGACAATTCCTGCCTAGCACATTCCTTGTAGGAGAGAGAGTGCAACGTTACATTGTAGCATTTTGGCGCTCACGAGGGAGACAAACTGCTTTGGCTGTTTGCAAGGCTAGGATAGATCAGAGCCCCACTCTTGCTGTTTATCTGCAATGACTGCCAGGGCAAGTGAGGACCAGCAAGACAATTCCTGCCTAGCACCTTCCTTGGAGGAGAGAGAGTGCAACGTTTCATTTTAGCACTTTGGCGCTCACGAGGGAGACAAACTTCTTTGGCTGTTTGCAAGGCTGGGAAAGAGCAGAGCCCCAGTCTTGCTGTTTACCTGCCATGACTGCCAGGGCAAGTGAGGACCAGCAAGACAATTCCTGGCTAGCACCTTCCTTGGAGGAGAGAGAGTGCAACGTTACATTTTGCTTTTTGGAGCGCGAGAGTGAGAAAAAGCAGAGTGCCTGTTTGCAAGGCTAGGAAAGAGCAGAGCCCGAGTCTTGCTGTTTATCTGCAATGACTGCCAGGGCAAGTGAGGACCAGCAAGACAATTCCTGCCTAGCACCTTCCTTGGAGGAGAGAGAGTGCAACGTTTCATTTTGCTTTTTGGAGTGCGAGAGAGAGAAAAAGCAGAGTGCCTGTTTGCAAGGCTAGGAAAGAGCAGAGCCCGAGTCTTGCTGTTTATCTGCAATGACTGCCAGGGCAAGTGAGGACCAGCAAGACAATTCCTGCCTAGCACCTTCCTTGTAGGAGGGAGAGTGCAACGTTTCATTGTAGCATTTTGGCGCTCACGAGGGAGACAAACTGCTTTGGCTGTTTGCAAGGCTAGGAAAGAGCAGAGCCCCAGTCTTGCTGTTTATCTGCAATGATGGCAAGGCAAGTGAGGACCAGCAAGACAATTCCTGCCTAGCATCTTCCTTGGAGGAGAGAGAGTGCAACGTTACATTTTGCTTTTTGGAGTGCGAGAGTGAGAAAAAGCAGAGTGCCTGTTTGCAAGGCTAGGAAAGAGTAGAGCCCCAGTCTTGCTGTTTACCTGCAATGACTGCCAAGGCAAGTGAGGACCAGCAAGACAATTCCTGCCTAGCAACTTCCTTGGAGGAGAGAGAGTGCAACGTTTCATTTTAGCATTTTGGCGCTCACGAGGGAGACAAACTGCTTTGGCTTTTTGCAAGGCTAGGAAAGAGCAGAGCCCCAGTCTTGCTGTTTATCTGCAATGACTGCCAGGGCAAGTGAGGACCAGCAAGACAATTCCTGCCTAGCACCTTCCTTGGACGAGAGAGAGTGCAACGTTTCATTTTAGCATTTTGGCGCTCACGAGGGAGACAAACTGCTTTGGCTGTTTGCAAGGCTAGGAAAGAGCAGAGCCCGAGTCTTGCTGTTTACCTGCAATGACTGCCAGGGCAAGTGAGGACCAGCAAGACAATTCCTGCCTAGCACCTTCCTTGGAGGAGAGTGAGTGCAACGTTTCATTTTAGCATTTTGGCACTCACGAGGGAGACGAACTTCTGTTGCTGTTTGCAATGCTACAAAAGAGCAGAGCCCCAGTCTTGCTGTTTATCTGCAATGACTGCCAGGGCAAGTGAGGACCAGCAAGACAATTCCTGGCTAGCACCTTCCTTGCAGGAGAGAGAGTGCAACGTTTCATTTTAGCATTTTGGCGCTCACATTGGAGGCGAACTTCATTGGCTGTTTCAAGGCTAGGAAAGAGCAGAGCCCCAGTCTTGCTGTCTATCTGCAATGACTGCCAGGGCAAGTGAGGACCAGCAAGACAATTCCTGCCTAGCACCTTCCTTGGAGGAGAGAGAGTGCAACGTTTCATTTTAAGATTTTGGCGCTCACGAGGGAGAAGAAGTGCATTGGCTGTTTGCAAGGTAGGACAGAGCAGAGCCCAGTCTTGCTGTTTATCTGCAATGACTGCCAGGGCAAGTGAGGACCAGCAAGACAATTCCTGCCTAGCACCTTCCTTGGAGGAGAGAGAGTGCAAAATTTCATTTTAGCATCTTGGCGCTCACGAGGGAGGCGAACTACATTGGCTGTTTGCAAGGCTAGGAAAGAGCAGAGCCCCAGTCTTTCTGTTTATCTGCACTGACTGCCAGGGCAAGTGAGGACCAGCAAGACAATTCCTGCTTAGCGTCTTCCTTGGAGGAGAAAGAGTGCAACGTTTCATTTTAGCACTTTGGCGATCTCGAGGGAGTCGAACTGCATTGGCTGTTTGCAAGTCTAGGAAAGACCAGAGCCGCAGCCTTGCTGTTCATCTGCAATGACTGCCAGGGCAAGTGAGGACCAGCAAGACAATTCCTGCCTACCACCTTCCTTGGAGGAGAGAGAGTGCAATGTTTCATTTTGATTTTTGGAGTGCGAGAGTGAGAAAAAGCAGAGTGCCTGTTTGCAAGGCTAGGAAAGAGCAGAGCCCCAGTCTTGCTGTTCATCTGCAATGACTGCCAGGTCAAGTGAGGACCAGCAAGACAATTCCTGCCTAGCACCTTCCTTGGAGGAGAGAGAGTGCAAGGTTTCATTTTAGCATTTTGGCGCTCACGAGGGAGACGAACTTCATTGGCAGTTTCAAGGCTAGGAAAGAGCAGAGCCCCAGTCTTGGTGTTTATCTGCAATGACTGCCAGGGCAAGTGAGGACCAGCAAGACAATTCCTGCCTAGCCCCTTCCTTGGAGGAGAGAGAGTACAACGTTTCATTTTAGGATTTTGGCGCTCATGAGGGAGACGAACTGCATTGGCTGTTTGCAAGCCTAGGAAAGAGCAGAGCCCCAGTCTTGCTGTTTATCTGCAATGACTGCCAGGGCAAGTGAGGACCAGGAAGACAATTCCTGCGTAGCACCTTCCTTGGAGGAGAGAGAGTGTAACGTTTCATTTTAGCATTTTGGCGCTCACGAGGGAGACGAACTTCTGTTGCTGTTTGCAATGCTACAAAAGAGCAGAGCCCCAGTCTTGCTGTTTATCTGCAATGACTGCCAGGGCAACTGAGGACCAGCAAGACAATTCCTGCCTAGCACTTTTCTTGCAGGAGAGAGAGTGCAACGTTTCATTTTAGCATTTTGGCGCTCACGTTGGAGGCGAACTTCATTGGCTGTTTGCAAGGCTAGGAAAGAGCAGAGCCCCAGTCTTGCTGTTTATCTGCAATGACTGCCAGGGCAAGTGAGGACCAGCAAGACAATTCCTGCCTAGCGCCTTCCTTGGAGGAGAGAGAGTGCAACGTTACATTTTGCTTTTTGGAGTGCGAGAGTGAGAAAAAGCAGAGTGCCTGTTTGCAAGGCTAGGAAAGAGCAGAGCCCGAGTCTTGCTGTTTACCTGCAATGACTGCCAAGGCAAGTGAGGACCAGCAAGACAATTCCTGCCTAGCCTCTTCCTTGGAGGAGAGAGAGTTCAACGTTTCATTTTAACATTTTGGCGCTCACGAGGGAGAAGAAGTGCATTGGCTGTTTGCAAGGTAGGACAGAGCAGAGCCCAGTCTTGCTGTTTATCTGCAATGACTGCCAGGGCAAGTGAGGACCAGCAAGACAATTCCTGCCTAGCACCTTCCTTGGAGGAGAGAGAGTGCAAAATTTCGTTTTAGCATCTTGGCGCTCACGAGGGAGGCGAACTACATTGGCTGTTTACAAGGCTAGGAAAGAGCAGAGCCCCAGTCTTGCTGTTTATCTGCAATGACTGCCAGGGCAAGTGAGGACCAGAAAGACAATTCCTGCCTAGCCCCTTCCTTGGAGGAGAGAGAGTACAACGTTTCGTTTTAGGATTTGCGCGCTCATGAGGGAGACGAATTGCATTGGCTGTTTGCAAGCCTAGGAAAGAGCAGAACCGCAGTCTTGCTCTTTATCTGCAATGACTGCCAGGGCAAGTGAGGACCAGGAAGACAATTCCTGCCTAGCACCTTCCTTGGAGGAGAGAGTGTGCAACGTTTCATTTTAGCATTTTGGCGCTCACGAGGGAGACGAACTTCTGTTGCTGTTTGCAATGCTACAAAAGAGCAGAGCCCCAGTCTTGCTGTTTATCTGCAATGACTGCCAGGGCAAGTGAGGACCAGCAAGACAATTCCTGCCTAGCACCTTCCTTGGACGAGAGAGAGTGCAACGTTTCATTTTAGCATTTTGGCGCTCACGAGGGAGACAAACTGCTTTGGCTGTTTGCAAGGCTAGGAAAGAGCAGAGCCCCAGTCTTGCTGTTTATCTGCAATGACTGCCAGGGCAAGTGAGGACCAGAAAGACAATTCCTGCCTAGCCCCTTCCTTGGAGGAGAGAGAGTACAACGTTTCGTTTTAGGATTTGCGCGCTCATGAGGGAGACGAATTGCTTTGGCTGTTTGCAAGCCTAGGAAAGAGCAGAACCGCAGTCTTGCTCTTTATCTGCAATGACTGCCAGGGCAAGTGAGGACCAGGAAGACAATTCCTGCCTAGCACCTTCCTTGGAGGAGAGAGAGTGCAACGTTTCATTTTAGCATTTTGGCGCTCACGAGGGAGACGAACTTCTGTTGCTGTTTGCAAGGCTAGGAAAGAGCAGAGCCCCAGTCTTGCTGTTTATCTGCAATGACTGCCAGGGCAAGTGAGGACCAGCAAGACAATTCCTGCCTAGCACCTTCCTTGGAGGAGAGAGAGTGCAACGTTTCATTTTAGCATTTTGGCGCTCACGAGGGAGACAAACTGCTTTGGCTGTTTGCAAGGCTAGGAAAGAGCAGAGCCCCAGTCTTGCTGTTTATCTGCAATGACTGCCAGGGCAAGTGAGGACCAGCAAGACAATTCCTGCCTAGCACCTTCCTTGGAGGAGAGAGAGTGCAATGTTTCATTTTAGCATTTTGGCTCTCACGAGCGGGACAAACTGCTTTGGCTGTTTGCAAGGCTAGGAAAGAGTAGAGCCCGAGTCTTGCTGTTTATCTGCAATGACTGCCAGGGCAAGTTAGGACCAGCAAGACAATTCCTGCCTAGCACCTTCCTTGGAGGAGAGAGAGTGCAACGTTACATTTTGCTTTTTGGAGCGCGAGAGTGAGAAAAAGCAGAGTGCCTGTTTGTAAGGCTAGGAAAGAGCAGAGCCCGAGTCTTGCTGATTATCTGCAATGACTGCCAGGGCAAGTGAGGACCAGCAAGACAATTCCTGCCTAGCACCTTCCTTGGCGGAGAGAGAGTGCAACGTTGCATTTTAGCATTTTGGCGCTCACGAGGGAGACAAACTTCTTTGGCTGTTTGCAAGGCTAGGAAAGAGCAGAGCCCGAGTCTTGCTGTTTATCTGCAATGTCTGTCAGGGCAAGTGAGGACCAGCAAGACAATTCCTGCCTAGCACATTCCTTGTAGGAGAGAGAGTGCAACGTTACATTGTAGCATTTTGGCGCTCACGAGGGAGAGAAACTGCTTTGGCTGTTTGCAAGGCTAGGAAAGAGCAGAGCCCCAGTCTTGCTGTTTATCTGCAATGACTGCCAGGGCAAGTGAGGACCAGCAAGACAATTCCTGCCTAGCACCTTCCTTGGAGGAGAAAGAGTGCAACGTTACATTTTGCTTTTTGGAGTGCGAGAGTGAGAAAAAGCAGAGTGCCTGTTTTTAAGGCTAGGAAAGAGTAGAGCCCGAGTCTTGCTGTTTACCTGCAATGACTGCCAGGGCAAGTGAGGATCAGCAAGACAATTCCTGCCTAGCAACTTCCTTGGAGGAGAGAGAGTGCAACGTTTCATTTTAGCATTTTGCTGCTCACGAGGGAGACAAACTGCTTTGGCTTTTTGCAAGGCTAGGAAAGAGCAGAGCCCCAGTCTTGCTGTTTATCTGCAATGACTGCCAGGGCAAGTGAGGACCAGCAAGACAATTCCTGCTTAGCGCCTTCCTTGGAGGAGAAAGAGTGCAACGTTTCATTTTAGCACTTTGGCGATCACGAGGGAGTCGAACTGCATTGGCTGTTTGCAAGTCTAGGAAAGACCAGAGCCGCAGCCTTGCTGTTCATCTGCAATGACTGCCAGGGCAAGTGAGGACCAGCAAGACAATTCCTGCCTACCACCTTCCTTGGAGGAGAGAGAGTGCAATGTTTCATTTTGATTTTTGGAGTGCGAGAGTGAGAAAAAGCAGAGTGCCTGTTTGCAAGGCTAGGAAAGAGCAGACCCCCAGTCTTGCTGTTCATCTGCTATGACTGCCAGGGCAAGTGAGGACCAGCAAGACAATTCCTGCCTATCACCTTCCTTGGAGGAGAGAGAGTGCAACGTTTCATTTTAGCATTTTGGCGCTCACGAGGGAGACGAACTTCATTGGCAGTTTCAAGGCTAGGAAAGAGCAGAGCCCCAGTCTTGCTGTTTATCTGCAATGAATGCCAGGGCAAGTGAGGACCAGCAAGACAAGTCCTGCCTAGCACCTTCCTTGGAGGAGAGTGAGTGCAACGTTTCATTTTAGCATTTTGGCACTCACGAGGCAGACGAACTGCATTTGCTGTTTACAAGGCTAGGAAAGAGCAGAGCCCCAGTCTTGCTGTTTATCTGCAATGACTGCCAGGGCAAGTGAGGACCAGAAAGACAATTCCTGCCTAGCACCTTCCTTGGAGGAGAGAGAGTGCAACGTTTCATTTTAGCATTTTGGCGCTCACGAGGGAGACGAACTTCTGTTGCTGTTTGCAATGCTACAAAAGAGCAGAGCCCCAGTCTTGCTGTTTATCTGCAATGACTGCCAGGGCAAGTGAGGACCAGCAAGACAATTCCTGCCTAGCACCTTCCTTGGAGGAGAGAGAGTGCAACGTTTCATTTTAGCATTTTGGCGCTCACGAGGGAGACAAACTGCTTTGGCTGTTTGCAAGGCTAGGAAAGAGCAGAGCCCCAGTCTTGCTGTTTATCTGCAATGACTGCCAGGGCAAGTGAGGACCAGCAAGACAATTCCTGCCTAGCACCTTCCTTGGACGAGAGAGAGTGCAACGTTTCATTTTAGCATTTTGGCTCTCACGAGTGGGACAAACTGCTTTGGCTGTTTGCAAGGCTAGGAAAGAGCAGAGCCCGAGTCTTGCTGTTTATCTGCAATGACTGCCAGGGCAAGTGAGGACCAGCAAGACAATTCCTGCCTAGCACCTTCCTTGGAGGAGAGAGAGTGCAACGTTACATTTTGCTTTTTGGAGCGCGAGAGTGAGAAAAAGCAGAGTGCCTGTTTGTAAGGCTAGGAAAGAGCAGAGCCCGAGTCTTGCTGTTTATCTGCAATGTCTGTCAGGGCAAGTGAGGACCAGCAAGACAATTCCTGCCTAGCACATTCCTTGTAGGAGAGAGAGTGCAACGTTACATTGTAGCATTTTGGCGCTCAGGAGGGAGACAAACTGCTTTGGCTGTTTGCAAGGCTAGGAAAGAGCAGAGACCCAGTCTTGCTGTTTATCTGCAATGACTGCCAGGGCAAGTGAGGACCAGCAAGACAATTCCTGCCTAGCACCTTCCTTGGAGGAGAGAGAGTGCAACGTTACATTTTGCTTTTTGGAGTGCGAGAGTGAGAAAAAGCAGAGTGCCTGTTTGCAAGGCTAGGAAAGAGCAGAGCCCCAGTCTTGCTGTTCATCTGCTATGACTGCCAGGGCAAGTGAGGACCAGCAAGACAATTCCTGCCTATCACCTTCCTTGGAGGAGAGAGAGTGCAACGTTTCATTTTAGCATTTTGGCACTCACGAGGCAGACGAACTGCATTGGCTGTTTACAAGGCTAGGAAAGAGCAGAGCCCCAGTCTTGCTGTTTATCTGCAATGACTGCCAGGGCAAGTGAGGACCAGAAAGACAATTCCTGCCTAGCCCCTTCCTTGGAGGAGAGAGAGTACAACGTTTCGTTTTAGGATTTGGGCGCTCATGAGGGAGACGAATTGCATTGGCTGTTTGCAAGCCTAGGAAAGAGCAGAGCCCCAGTCTTGCTCTTTATCTGCAATGACTGCCAGGGCAAGTGAGGACCAGGAAGACAATTCCTGCCTAGCACCTTCCTTGGAGGAGAGAGAGTGCAACGTTTCATTTTAGCATTTTGGCGCTCACGAGGGAGACAAACTTCTTTGGCTGTTTGCAAGGCTAGGAAAGAGCAGAGCCCGAGTCTTGCTGTTTATCTGCAATGTCTGTCAGGGCAAGTGAGGACCAGCAAGTCAATTCCTGCCTAGCACCTTCCTTGGAGGAGAGAGAGTGCAACGTTTCATTTTAGCACTTTGGCGCTCACGAGGGAGACAAACTTCTTTGGCTGTTTGCAAGGCTAGGAAAGAGCAGAGCCCCAGTCTTGCTGTTTACCTGCCATGACTGCCAGGGCAAGTGAGGACCAGCAAGACAATTCCTGCCTAGCACCTTCCTTGGAGGAGAGAGAGTGCAACGTTACATTTTGCTTTTTGGAGCGCGAGAGTGAGAAAAAGCAGAGTGCCTGTTTGCAAGGCTAGGAAAGAGCAGAGCCCGAGTCTTGCTGTTTATCTGCAATGACTGCCAGGGCAAGTGAGGACCAGCAAGACAATTCCTGCCTAGCACCTTCCTTGGAGGAGAGAGAGTGCAACGTTTCATTTTGCTTTTTGGAGTGCGAGACAGAGAAAAAGCAGAGTGCCTGTTTGCAAGGCTAGGAAAGAGCAGAGCCCGAGTCTTGCTGTTTATCTGCAATGACTGCCAGGGCAAGTGAGGACCAGCAAGACAATTCCTGCCTAGCACCTTCCTTGTAGGAGAGAGAGTGCAACGTTTCATTGTAGCATTTTGGCGCTCACGAGGGAGACAAACTGCTTTGGCTGTTTGCAAGGGTAGGAAAGAGCAGAGCCCCAGTCTTGCTGTTTATCTGCAATGACTGCCAAGGCAAGTGAGGACCAGCAAGACAATTCCTGCCTAGCATCTTCCTTGGAGGAGAGAGAGTGCAACGTTACATTTTCCTTTTTGGAGTGCGAGAGTGAGAAAAAGCAGAGTGCCTGTTTGCAAGGCTAGGAAAGAGTAGAGCCCGAGTCTTGCTGTTTATCTGCAATGACTGCCAGGGCAAGTGAGGACCAGCAAGACAATTCCTGCCTAGCACCTTCCTTGGACGAGAGAGAGTGCAACGTTTCATTTTTGCATTTTGGCGCTCACGAGGGAGACAAACTGCTTTGGCTGTTTGCAAGGCTAGGAAAGAGCAGAGCCCGAGTCTTGCTGTTTACCTGCAATGACTGCCAGGGCAAGTGAGGACCAGCAAGACAATTCCTGCCTAGCACCTTCCTTGGAGGAGAGTGAGTGCAACGTTTCATTTTAGCATTTTGGCACTCACGAGGGAGACGAACTTCTGTTGCTGTTTGCAATGCTACAAAAGAGCAGAGCCCCAGTCTTGCTGTTTATCTGCAATGACTGCCAGGGCAAGTGAGGACCAGCAAGACAATTCCTGGCTAGCACCTTCCTTGCAGGAGAGAGAGTGCAACGTTTCATTTTAGCATTTTGGCGCTCACATTGGAGGCGAACTTCATTGGCTGTTTCAAGGCTAGGAAAGAGCAGAGCCCCAGTCTTGCTGTTTATCTGCAATGACTGCCAGGGCAAGTGAGGACCAGCAAGACAATTCCTGCCTAGCACCTTCCTTGGAGGAGAGAGAGTGCAATGTTTCATTTTAAGATTTTGGCGCTCACGAGGGAGAAGAAGTGCATTGGCTGTTTGCAAGGTAGGACAGAGCAGAGCCCAGTCTTGCTGTTTATCTGCAATGACTGCCAGGGCAAGTGAGGACCAGCAAGACAATTCCTGCCTAGCACCTTCCTTGGAGGAGAGAGAGTGCAAAATTTCATTTTAGCATCTTGGCGCTCACGAGGGAGGCGAACTACATTGGCTGTTTGCAAGGCTAGGAAAGAGCAGAGCCCCAGTCTTTCTGTTTATCTGCACTGACTGCCAGGGCAAGTGAGGACCAGCAAGACAATTCCTGCTTAGCGTCTTCCTTGGAGGAGAAAGAGTGCAACGTTTCATTTTAACACTTTGGCGATCTCGAGGGAGTCGAACTGCATTGGCTGTTTGCAAGTCTAGGAAAGACCAGAGCCGCAGCCTTGCTGTTCATCTGCAATGACTGCCAGGGCAAGTGAGGACCAGCAAGACAATTCCTGCCTACCACCTTCCTTGGAGGAGAGAGAGTGCAATGTTTCATTTTGATTTTTGGAGTGCGAGAGTGAGAAAAAGCAGAGTGCCTGTTTGCAAGGCTAGGAAAGAGCAGAGCCCCAGTCTTGCTGTTCATCTGCAATGACTGCCAGGTCAAGTGAGGACCAGCAAGACAATTCCTGCCTAGCACCTTCCTTGGAGGAGAGAGAGTGCAAGGTTTCATTTTAGCATTTTGGCGCTCACGAGGGAGACGAACTTCATTGGCAGTTTCAAGGCTAGGAAAGAGCAGAGCCCCAGTCTTGGTGTTTATCTGCAATGACTGCCAGGGCAAGTGAGGACCAGCAAGACAATTCCTGCCTAGCCCCTTCCTTGGAGGAGAGAGAGTACAACGTTTCGTTTTAGGATTTTGGCGCTCATGAGGGAGACGAACTGCATTGGCTGTTTGCAAGCCTAGGAAAGAGCAGAGCCCCAGTCTTGCTGTTTATCTGCAATGACTGCCAGGGCAAGTGAGGACCAGGAAGACAATTCCTGCGTAGCACCTTCCTTGGAGGAGAGAGAGTGTAACGTTTCATTTTAGCATTTTGGCGCTCACGAGGGAGACGAACTTCTGTTGCTGTTTGCAATGCTACAAAAGAGCAGAGCCCCAGTCTTGCTGTTTATCTGCAATGACTGCCCGGGCAACTGAGGACCAGCAAGACAATTCCTGCCTAGCACCTTTCTTGCAGGAGAGAGAGTGCAACGTTTCATTTTAGCATTTTGGCGCTCACGTTGGAGGCGAACTTCATTGGCTGTTTGCAAGGCTAGGAAAGAGCAGAGCCCCAGTCTTGCTGTTTATCTGCAATGACTGCCAGGGCAAGTGAGGACCAGCAAGACAATTCCTGCCTAGCACCTTCCTTGGAGGAGAGAGAGTGCAACGTTACATTTTGCTTTTTGGAGTGCGAGAGTGAGAAAAAGCAGAGTGCCTGTTTGCAAGGCTAGGAAAGAGCAGAGCCCGAGTCTTGCTGTTTACCTGCAATGACTGCCAAGGCAAGTGAGGACCAGCAAGACAATTCCTGCCTAGCCTCTTCCTTGGAGGAGAGAGAGTTCAACGTTTCATTTTAACATTTTGGCGCTCACGAGGGAGAAGAAGTGCATTGGCTGTTTGCAAGGTAGGACAGAGCAGAGCCCAGTCTTGCTGTTTATCTGCAATGACTGCCAGGGCAAGTGAGGACCAGCAAGACAATTCCTGCCTAGCACCTTCCTTGGAGGAGAGAGAGTGCAAAATTTCGTTTTAGCATCTTGGCGCTCACGAGGTAGGCGAACTACATTGGCTGTTTGCAAGGCTAGGAAAGAGCAGAGCCCCAGTCTTTCTGTTTATCTGCACTGACTGCCAGGGCAAGTGAGGACCAGCAAGACAATTCCTGCTTAGCGTCTTCCTTGGAGGAGAAAGAGTGCAACGTTTCATTTTAGCACTTTGGCGATCTCGAGGGAGTCGAACTGCATTGGCTGTTTGCAAGTCTAGGAAAGACCAGAGCCGCAGCCTTGCTGTTCATCTGCAATGACTGCCAGGGCAAGTGAGGACCAGCAAGACAATTCCTGCCTACCACCTTCCTTGGAGGAGAGAGAGTGCAATGTTTCATTTTGATTTTTGGAGTGCGAGAGTGAGAAAAAGCAGAGTGCCTGTTTGCAAGGCTAGGAAAGAGCAGAGCCCCAGTCTTGCTGTTCATCTGCAATGACTGCCAGGTCAAGTGAGGACCAGCAAGACAATTCCTGCCTAGCACCTTCCTTGGAGGAGAGAGAGTGCAAGGTTTCATTTTAGCATTTTGGCGCTCACGAGGGAGACGAACTTCATTGGCAGTTTCAAGGCTAGGAAAGAGCAGAGCCCCAGTCTTGGTGTTTATCTGCAATGACTGCCAGGGCAAGTGAGGACGAGCAAGACAATTCCTGACTAGCCCCTTCCTTGGAGGAGAGAGAGTACAACGTTTCGTTTTAGGATTTTGGCGCTCATGAGGGAGACGAACTGCATTGGCTGTTTGCAAGCCTAGGAAAGAGCAGAGCCCCAGTCTTGCTGTTTATCTGCAATGACTGCCAGGGCAAGTGAGGACCAGGAAGACAATTCCTGCGTAGCACCTTCCTTGGAGGAGAGAGAGTGTAACGTTTCATTTTAGCATTTTGGCGCTCACGAGGGAGACGAACTTCTGTTGCTGTTTGCAATGCTACAAAAGAGCAGAGCCCCAGTCTTGCTGTTTATCTGCAATGACTGCCAGGGCAACTGAGGACCAGCAAGACAATTCCTGCCTAGCACCTTTCTTGCAGGAGAGAGAGTGCAACGTTTCATTTTAGCATTTTGGCGCTCACGTTGGAGGCGAAATTCATTGGCTGTTTGCAAGGCTAGGAAAGAGCAGAGCCCCAGTCTTGCTGTTTATCTGCAATGACTGCCAGGGCAAGTGAGGACCAGCAAGACAATTCCTGCCTAGCACCTTCCTTGGAGGAGAGAGAGTGCAACGTTACATTTTGCTTTTTGGAGTGCGAGAGTGAGAAAAAGCAGAGTGCCTGTTTGCAAGGCTAGGAAAGAGCAGAGCCCGAGTCTTGCTGTTTACCTGCAATGACTGCCAAGGCAAGTGAGGACCAGCAAGACAATTCCTGCCTAGCCTCTTCCTTGGAGGAGAGAGAGTTCAACGTTTCATTTTAACATTTTGGCGCTCACGAGGGAGAAGAAGTGCATTGGCTGTTTGCAAGGTAGGACAGAGCAGAGCCCAGTCTTGCTGTTTATCTGCAATGACTGCCAGGGCAAGTGAGGACCAGCAAGACAATTCCTGCCTAGCACCTTCCTTGGAGGAGAGAGAGTGCAAAATTTCGTTTTAGCATCTTGGCGCTCACGAGGGAGGCGAACTACATTGGCTGTTTGCAAGGCTAGGAAAGAGCAGAGCCCCAGTCTTTCTGTGTATCTGCACTGACTGCCAGGGCAAGTGAGGACCAGCAAGACAATTCCTGCTTAGCGTCTTCCTTGGAGGAGAAAGAGTGCAACGTTTCATTTTAGCAATTTTGCGATCACGAGGGAGTCGAACTGCATTGGCTGTTTGCAAGTCTAGGAAAGACCAGAGCCGCAGTCTTGCTGTTCATCTGCAATGACTGCCAGGGCAAGGGAGGACCAGCAAGACAATTCCTGCCTAGCCCCTTCCTTGGAGGAGAGAGAGTACAACGTTTCGTTTTAGGATTTTGGCGCTCACGTTGGAGGCGAACTTCATTGGCTGTTTGCAAGGCTAGGAAAGAGCAGAGCCCGAGTCTTGCTGTTTATCTGCCATGACTGCCAGGGCAAGTGAGGACCAGCAAGACAATTCCTGCCTAGCACCTTCCTTGGAGGAGAGAGAGTGCAACGTTACATTTTGCTTTTTGGAGTGCGAGAGTGAGAAAAAGCAGAGTCCCTGTTTGCAAGGCTAGGAAAGAGCAGAGCCCGAGTCTTGCTGTTTACCTGCAATGACTGCCAAGGCAAGTGAGGACCAGCAAGACAATTCCTGCCTAGCACCTTCCTTGGACGAGAGAGAGTGCAACGTTTCATTTTATCATTTTGGCGCTCACGAGGGAGACAAACTACTTTGGCTGTTTGCAAGGCTAGGAAAGAGCAGAGCCCGAGTCTTGCTGTTTATCTGCAATGACTGCCAGGGCAAGTGAGGACCAGCAAGACAATTCCTGCCTAACACCTTCCTTGGAGGAGAGAGAGTGCAACGTTTCATTTTAGCATTTTGGCGCTCACGAGGGAGACAAACTGCTTTGGCTGTTTGCAAGGCTAGGAAAGAGCAGAGCCCCAGCCTTGCTGTTTATCTGCCATGACTGCCAGGGCAAGTGAGGACCAGCAAGACAGTTTCTGCCTAGCACCTTCCTTGGAGGAGAGAGAGTGCAACGTTTCATTTTGCTTTTTGGAGTGCGAGAGTGAGAAAAAGCAGAGTGCCTCTTTGCAAGGCTAGGAAAGAGCAGAGCCCCAGTCTTGCTGTTTATCTGCAATGACTGCCAGGGCAAGTGAGGACCAGCAAGACAATTCCTGCCTAGAACCTTCCTTGGAGGAGAGAGAGTGCAACGTTTCATTTTAGCATTTTGGCTCTCACGAGCAGGACAAACTGCTTTGGCTGTTTGCAAGGCTAGGAAAGAGCAGAGCCCGAGTCTTGCTGTTTATCTGCAATGACTGCCAAGGCAAGTGAGGACCAGCAAGACAATTCCTGCCTAGCACCTTCCTTGGAGGAGAGAGAGTGCAACGTTTCATTTTAGCATTTTGGCGCTCACGAGGGAGACAAACTACTTTGGCTGTTTGCAAGGCTAGGGAAGAGCAGAGCCCCAGTCTTGCTGTTTATCTGCAATGACTGCCAGGGCAAGTGAGGACCAGCAAGACAATTCCTGCCTAGCACCTTCCTTGGAGGAGAGAGAGTGCAACGTTTCATTTTAGCATTTTGGCGCTCACGAGCGAGACAAACTGCTTTGGCTTTTTGCAAGGCTAGGAAAGAGCAGAGCCCCAGTCTTCCTGTTTATCTGCAATGTCTGCCAGGGCAACTGAGGACCAGCAAGACAATTCCTGCCTAGCACCTTCCTTGGAGGAGAGAGAGTGCAACGTTTCATTTTAGCATTTTGGCGCTCACGAGGGAGACAAACTGCTTTGGCTGTTTGCAAGGCTAGGAAAGAGCAGAGCCCCAGCCTTGCTGTTTATCTGCCATGACTGCCAGGGCAAGTGAGGACCAGCAAGAAAATTCCTGCCTAGCACCTTCCTTGGAGGAGAGAGAGTGCAACGTTTCATTTTGCTTTTTGGAGTGCGAGATTGAGAAAAAGCAGAGTGCCTGTTTGCAAGGCTAGGAAAGAGCAGAGCCCCAGTCTTGGTGTTTATCTGCAATGACTGCCAGGGCAAGTGAGTACCAGCAAGACAATTCCTGCCTAGCACCTTCCTTGGAGGAGAGAGAGTGCAACGTTTCATTTTAGCATTTTGCTGCTCACGAGGGAGACAAACTGCTTTGGCTGTTTGCAAGGCTAGGAAAGAGCAGAGCCCCAGTCGTGCTGTTTATCTGCCATGACTGCCAGGGCAAGTGAGGACCAGCAAGACAATTCCTGCCTAGCACCTTCCTTGGAGGAGAGAGAGTGCAACGTTTCATTTTGCTTTTTGGAGTGCGAGAGTGAGAAAAAGCAGGGTGCCTGTTTGCAAGGCTAGGAAAGAGCAGAGCCCGAGTCTTGCTGTTTACCTGCAATGACTGCCAGGGCAAGTGAGGACCAGCAAGATAATTCCTGCCTAGCACCTTCCTTGGAGGAGAGAGAGTGCAACGTTTCATTTTAGCATTTTGGCGCTCACGAGGGAGACAAACCTCTTTGGCTGTTTGCAAGTCTAGGAAAGAGCAGAGCCCGAGTCTTGCTGTTTACCTGCAATGACTGCCAGGGCAAGTGAGGACCAGCAAGACAATTCCTGCCTAGCACCTTCCTTGGAGGAGAGAGAGTGCAACGTTTCATGTTAGCATTTTGGCGCTCACGAGGGAGACAAACCTCTTTGGCTGTTTGCAAGGCTAGGAAAGAGCAGAGCCCCAGTCTTGCTGTTTATCTGCAATGACTGCCAGGGCAAGTGAGGACCAGCAAGACAATTCCTGCCTAGCACCTTCCTTGGAGGAGAGAGAGTGCAACGTTACATTTTGCTTTTAAGAGTGCGAGAGTGAGAAAAAGCAGAGTGCCTGTTTGCAAGGCTAGGAAAGAGCAGAGCCTGAGTCTTGCTGTTTACCTGCAATGACTGCCAGGGCAAGTGAGGACCAGCAAGATAATTCCTGCCTAGCACCTTTCTTGCAGGAGAGAGAGTTCAACGTTTCATTTTAACATTTTGGCGCTCACGAGGGAGAAGAAGTGCATTGGCTGTTTGCAAGGTAGGACAGAGCAGAGCCCAGTCTTGCTGTTTATCTGCAATGACTGCCAGGGGAAGTGAGGACCAGCAAGACAATTCCTGCCTAGCACCTTCCTTGGAGGAGAGAGAGTGCAAAATTTCGTTTTAGCATCTTGGCGCTCACGAGGGAGGCGATCTACATTGGCTGTTTGCAAGGCTAGGAAAGAGCAGAGCCCCAGTCTTTCTGTGTATCTGCACTGACTGCCAGGGCAAGTGAGGACCAGCAAGACAATTCCTGCTTAGCGTCTTCCTTGGAGGAGAAAGAGTGCAACGTTTCATTTTAGCAATTTTGCGATCACGAGGGAGTCTAACTGCATTGGCTGTTTGCAAGTCTAGGAAAACCAGAGCCGCAGCCTTGCTGTTCATCTGCAATGACTGCCAGGGCAAGGGAGGACGAGCAAGACAATTCCTGCGTAGCACCTTCCTTGGAGGAGAGAGAGTGCAACGTTTCATTTTAGCATTTTGGCGCTCACGAGGGAGACAAAATTCTGTTGCTGTTTGCAATGCTACAAAAGAGCAGAGCCCCAGTCTTGCTGTTTATCTGCAATGACTGCCAGGGCAAGTGAGGACCAGCAAGACGAGTCCTGCCTAGCACCTTCCTTGGAGGAGAGAGAGTGCAACGTTTCATTTTATCATTTTGGCGCTCACGTTGGAGGCGAACTTCATTGGCTGTTTGCAAGGCTAGGAAAGAGCAGAGCCCGAGTCTTGCTGTTTATCTGCCATGACTGCCAGGGCAAGTGAGGACCAGCAAGACAATTCCTGCCTAGCACCTTCCTTGGAGGAGAGAGAGTGCAACGTTACATTTTGCTTTTTGGAGTGCGAGAGTGAGAAAAAGCAGAGTGCCTGTTTGCAAGGCTAGGAAAGATCAGAGCCCGAGTCTTCCTGTTTACCTGCAATGACTGCCAAGGCAAGTGAGGACCAGCAAGACAATTCCTGCCTAGCACCTTCCTTGGAGGAGAGAGAGTGCAACGTTTCATTTTATCATTTTGGCGCTCACGAGGGAGACAAACTACTTTGGCTGTTTGCAAGGCTAGGAAAGAGCAGAGCCCCAGTCTTGCTGTTTATCTGCAATGACTGCCAGGGCAACTGAGGACCAGCAAGACAATTCCTGCCTAGCACCTTCCTTGGAGGAGAGAGAGTGCAACGTTTCATTTTAGCATTTTGGCGCTCACGAGGGAGACAAACTGCTTTGGCTGTTTGCAAGGCTAGGAAAGAGCAGAGCCCCAGCCTTGCTGTTTATCTGCCATGACTGCCAGGGCAAGTGAGGACCAGCAAGACAGTTCCTGCCTAGCACCTTCCTTGGAGGAGAGAGAGTGCAACGTTTCATTTTGCTTTTTGGAGTGCGAGAGTGAGAAAAAGCAGAGTGCCTCTTTGCAAGGCTAGGAAAGAGCAGAGCCCCAGTCTTGCTGTTTATCTGCAATGACTGCCAGGGCAAGTGAGGACCAGCAAGACAATTCCTGCCTAGAACCTTCCTTGGAGGAGAGAGAGTGCAACGTTTCATTTTAGCATTTTGGCTCTCACGAGCAGGACAAACTGCTTTGGCTGTTTGCAAGGCTAGGAAAGAGCAGAGCCCGAGTCTTGCTGTTTATCTGCAATGACTGCCAAGGCAAGTGAGGACCAGCAAGACAATTCCTGCCTAGCAACTTCCTTGGAGGAGAGAGAGTGCAACGTTTCATTTTAGCATTTTGGCGCTCACGAGCGAGACAAACTGCTTTGGCTGTTTGCAAGGCTAGGAAAGAGCAGAGCCCCAGTCTTGCTGTTTATCTGCAATGACTGCCAGGGCAAGTGAGGACCAGCAAGACAATTCCTGCCTAGCACCTTCCTTGGAGGAGAGAGAGTGCAACGTTTCATTTTATCATTTTGGCGCTCACGAGGGAGACAAACTACTTTGGCTGTTTGCAAGGCTAGGGAAGAGCAGAGCCCCAGTCTTGCTGTTTATCTGCAATGACTGCCAGGGCAAGTGAGGACCAGCAAGACAATTCCTGCCTAGCACCTTCCTTGGAGGAGAGAGAGTGCAACGTTTCATTTTAGCATTTTGGCGCTCACGAGCGAGACAAACTGCATTGGCTGTTTGCAAGGCTAGGAAAGAGCAGAGCCCCAGTCTTCCTGTTTATCTGCAATGTCTGCCAGGGCAACTGAGGACCAGCAAGACAATTCCTGCCTAGCACCTTCCTTGGAGGAGAGAGAGTGCAACGTTTCATTTTAGCATTTTGGCGCTCACGAGGGAGACAAACTGCTTTGGCTGTTTGCAAGGCTAGGAAAGAGCAGAGCCCCAGCCTTGCTGTTTATCTGCCATGACTGCCAGGGCAAGTGAGGACCAGCAAGACAATTCCTGCCTAGCACCTTCCTTGGAGGAGAGAGAGTGCAACGTTTCATTTTGCTTTTTGGAGTGCGAGAGTGAGAAAAAGCAGAGTGCCTGTTTGCAAGGCTAGGAAAGAGCAGAGCCCCAGTCTTGGTGTTTATCTGCAATGACTGCCAGGGCAAGTGAGTACCAGCAAGACAATTCCTGCCTAGCACCTTCCTTGGAGGGGAGAGAGTGCAACGTTTCATTTTAGCATTTTGCTGCTCACGAGGGAGACAAACTGCTTTGGCTGTTTGCAAGGCTAGGAAAGAGCAGAGCCCCAGTCGTGCTGTTTATCTGCCATGACTGCCAGGGCAAGTGAGGACCAGCAAGACAATTCCTGCCTAGCACCTTCCTTGGAGGAGAGAGAGTGCAACGTTTCATTTTGCTTTTTGGAGTGCGAGAGTGAGAAAAAGCAGGGTGCCTGTTTGCAAGGCTAGGAAAGAGCAGAGCCCGAGTCTTGCTGTTTACCTGCAATGACTGCCAGGGCAAGTGAGGACCAGCAAGATAATTCCTGCCTAGCACCTTCCTTGGAGGAGAGAGAGTGCAACGTTTCATGTTAGCATTTTGGCGCTCACGAGGGAGACAAACCTCTTTGGCTGTTTGCAAGGCTAGGAAAGAGCAGAGCCCGAGTCTTGCTGTTTATCTGCAATGACTGCCAAGGCAAGTGAGGACCAGCAAGACAATTCCTGCCTAGCAACTTCCTTGGAGGAGAGAGAGTGCAACGTTTCATTTTAGCATTTTGGCGCTCACGAGCGAGACAAACTGCTTTGGCTGTTTGCAAGGCTAGGAAAGAGCAGAGCCCCAGTCTTGCTGTTTATCTGCAATGACTGCCAGGGCAAGTGAGGACCAGCAAGACAATTCCTGCCTAGCACCTTCCTTGGAGGAGAGAGAGTGCAACGTTTCATTTTATCATTTTGGCGCTCACGAGGGAGACAAACTACTTTGGCTGTTTGCAAGGCTAGGGAAGAGCAGAGCCCCAGTCTTGCTGTTTATCTGCAATGACTGCCAGGGCAAGTGAGGACCAGCAAGACAATTCCTGCCTAGCACCTTCCTTGGAGGAGAGAGAGTGCAACGTTTCATTTTAGCATTTTGGCGCTCACGAGCGAGACAAACTGCATTGGCTGTTTGCAAGGCTAGGAAAGAGCAGAGCCCCAGTCTTCCTGTTTATCTGCAATGTCTGCCAGGGCAACTGAGGACCAGCAAGACAATTCCTGCCTAGTACCTTCCTTGGAGGAGAGAGAGTGCAACGTTTCATTTTAGCATTTTGGCGCTCACGAGGGAGACAAACTGCTTTGGCTGTTTGCAAGGCTAGGAAAGAGCAGAGCCCCAGCCTTGCTGTTTATCTGCCATGACTGCCAGGGCAAGTGAGGACCAGCAAGACAATTCCTGCCTAGCACCTTCCTTGGAGGAGAGAGAGTGCAACGTTTCATTTTGCTTTTTGGAGTGCGAGAGTGAGAAAAAGCAGAGTGCCTGTTTGCAAGGCTAGGAAAGAGCAGAGCCCCAGTCTTGGTGTTTATCTGCAATGACTGCCAGGGCAAGTGAGTACCAGCAAGACAATTCCTGCCTAGCACCTTCCTTGGAGGGGAGAGAGTGCAACGTTTCATTTTAGCATTTTGCTGCTCACGAGGGAGACAAACTGCTTTGGCTGTTTGCAAGGCTAGGAAAGAGCAGAGCCCCAGTCGTGCTGTTTATCTGCCATGACTGCCAGGGCAAGTGAGGACCAGCAAGACAATTCCTGCCTAGCACCTTCCTTGGAGGAGAGAGAGTGCAACGTTTCATTTTGCTTTTTGGAGTGCGAGAGTGAGAAAAAGCAGGGTGCCTGTTTGCAAGGCTAGGAAAGAGCAGAGCCCGAGTCTTGCTGTTTACCTGCAATGACTGCCAGGGCAAGTGAGGACCAGCAAGATAATTCCTGCCTAGCACCTTCCTTGGAGGAGAGAGAGTGCAACGTTTCATTTTAGCATTTTGGCGCTCACGAGGGAGACAAACCTCTTTGGCTGTTTGCAAGTCTAGGAAAGAGCAGAGCCCGAGTCTTGCTGTTTACCTGCAATGACTGCCAGGGCAAGTGAGGACCATCAAGACAATTCCTGCCTAGCACCTTCCTTGGAGGAGAGAGAGTGCAACGTTTCATGTTAGCATTTTGGCGCTCACGAGGGAGACAAACCTCTTTGGCTGTTTGCAAGGCTAGGAAAGAGCAGAGCCCCAGTCTTGCTGTTTATCTGCCATGACTGCCAGGGCAAGTGAGGACCAGCAAGACAATTCCTGCCTAGCACCTTCCTTGGAGGAGAGAGAGTGCAACGTTTCATTTTAGCATTTTGGCGCTCACGAGGGAGACAAAGTGCTTTGGCTGTTTGCAAGGTTAGGAAAGACCAGAGCCCCAGTCGTGCTCTTTATCTGCCAAGACCGCCAGGGCAAGTGAGGACCAGCAAGACAATTCCTGCCTAGTACCTTCCTTGGAGGAGAGAGAGTGCAAGGTTTCATTTTGCTTTTTGGGGTGCGAGAGAGAGAAAAAGCAGAGTGCCTGTTTGTAAGGCTAGGAAAGAGCAGAGCCCGAGTCTTGCTGTTTATCTGTAATGACTGCCAGGGCAAGTGAGGACCAGCAAGACAATTCCTGCCTAGCACCTTCCTTGGAGGAGAGAGAGTGCAACGTTTCATTTTAGCATTTTGGCGCTCACGAGGGAGACAAACTGCTTTGGCTGTTTGCCAGGCTAGGAAAGAGCAGAGCCCCAGTCTTGCTGTTTATCTGCCATGACTGCCAGGGCAAGTGAGGACCAGCAAGACAATTCCTGCCTAGCACCTTCCTTGGAGGAGAGAGAGTGCAACGTTTCATTTTGCTTTTTGGAGTACGAGAGTGTGAAAAAGCAGAGTGCCTGTTTGCAAGGCTAGGAAAGAGAAGAGCCCGAGTCTTGCTGTTTATCTGCAATGACTGCCAGGGCAAGTGAGGACCAGCAAGACAATTCCTGCCTAGCAGCTTCCTTGGAGGAGAGAGAGTGCAACGTTTCATTTTATCATTTTGGCGCTCACGAGGGAGACAAACTGCTTTGGCTGTTTGTAACGCTAGGAAAGAGCAGAGCCCCAGTCTTGCTGTTTATCTGCCATGACTGCAAGGGCTAGTGAGGACCAGCAAGACAATTCCTGCCTAGCACCTTCCTTGGAGGAGAGAGGGTGCAACGTTTCATTTTAGCATTTTGGAGTGCGAGAGTGTGAAAAAGCAGAGTGCCTGTTTGCAAGGCTAGGAAAGAGCAGAGCCCCAGTCTTGGTGTTTATCTGCAATGACTGCCAGGGCATGTGAGGACCAGCAAGACAATTCCTGCGTAGCACCTTCCTTGGACGAGAGAGAGTGCAACGTTTCATTTGGCTATTTGGAGTGCGAGAGTGAGAAAAAGCAGAGTGCCTGTTTGCAAGGCTAGGAAAGAGCAGAGCCCGAGTCTTGCTGTTTATCTGCCATGACTGCCAGGGCAAGTGAGGACCAGCAAGACAATTCCTGCCTAGCACCTTCCTTGGAGGAGAGAGAGTGCAACGTTTCATTTTGCTTTTTGGAGTGCGAGAGTGAGAAAAAGCAGAGTGCCTGTTTGCAAGGCTAGGAAAGAGCAGAGCCCCAGTCTTGGTGTTTATCTGCAATGACTGCCAGGGCAAGTGAGTACCAGCAAGACAATTCCTGCCTAGCACCTTCGTTGGAGGAGAGAGAGTGCAACGTTTCATTTTAGCATTTTGCTGCTCACGAGGGAGACAAACTGCTTTGGCTGTTTGCAAGGCTAGGAAAGAGCAGAGCCCCAGTCGTGCTGTTTATCTGCCATGACTGCCAGGGCAAGTGAGGACCAGCAAGACAATTCCTGCCTAGCACCTTCCTTGGAGGAGAGAGAGTGCAACGTTTCATTTTGCTTTTTGGAGTGCGAGAGTGAGAAAAAGCAGGGTGCCTGTTTGCAAGGCTAGGAAAGAGCAGAGCCCGAGTCTTGCTGTTTACCTGCAATGACTGCCAGGGCAAGTGAGGACCAGCAAGACAATTCCTGCCTAGCACCTTCCTTGGAGGAGAGAGAGTGCAACGTTTCATTTTAGCATTTTGGCGCTCACGAGGGAGACAAACCTCTTTGGCTGTTTGCAAGTCTAGGAAAGAGCAGAGCCCGAGTCTTGCTGTTTAGCTGCAATGACTGCCAGGGCAAGTGAGGACCATCAAGACAATTCCTGCCTAGCACCTTCCTTGGAGGAGAGAGAGTGCAACGTTTCATGTTAGCATTTTGGCGCTCACGAGGGAGACAAACCTCTTTGGCTGTTTGCAAGGCTAGGAAAGAGCAGAGCCCCAGTCTTGCTGTTTATCTGCCATGACTGCCAGGGCAAGTGAGGACCAGCAAGATAATTCCTGCCTAGCACCTTCCTTGGAGGAGAGAGAGTGCAACGTTTCATTTTAGCATTTTGGCGCTCACGAGGGAGACAAACTGCTTTGGCTGTTTGCAAGGCTAGGAAAGACTAGAGCCCCAGTCGTGCTCTTTATCTGCCAAGACTGCCAGGGCAAGTGAGGACCAGCAAGACAATTCCTGCCTAGTACCTTCCTTGGAGGAGAGAGAGTGCAAGGTTTCCTTTTTGCTTTTTGGAGTGCGAGAGAGAGAAAAAGCAGAGTGCCTGTTTGCAAGGCTAGGAAAGAGAAGAGCCCGAGTCGTGCTGTTTATCTGCCATGACTGCCAGGGCAAGTGAGGACGAGCAAGACGAGTCATGCCTAGCACCTTCCTTGGAGGAGAGAGAGTGCAACGTTTCATTTTGCTTTTTGGAGTGCGAGAGTGTGAAAAAGCAGAGTGCCTGTTTGCCAGGCTAGGAAAGAGCAGAGCCCCAGTCTTGGTGTTTATCTGCAATGACTGCCAGGGCAAGTGAGGACCAGCAAGACAATTCCTGCCTAGCACCTTCCTTGGAGGAGAGAGAGTGCAACGTTTCATTTTAGCATTTTGGCGCTCACGAGGGAGGCAAACTGCTTTGGCTGTTTGCAAGGCTAGGAAAGAGTAGAGCCCCAGTCTTGCTGTTTATCTGCCATGACTGCCAGGGCAAGTGAGGACCAGCAAGACAATTCCTGCCTAGCACCTTCCTTGGAGGAGAGAGAGTGCAACGTTTCATTTTAGCATTTTGGCGCTCACGAGGGAGACAAATTGCTTTGGCTGTTTGCAAGGCTAGGAAAGAGCAGAGCCCCAGTCTTGCTGTTTATCTGCAATGACTGCCAGGGCAAGCGAGGACCAGCAAGACAATTCCTGCCTAGCACCTTCCTTGGAGGAGAGAGAGTGCAACGTTTCATTTTAGCATTTTGGCGCTCACAAGGGAGACAAACTGCTTTGGCTGTTTGAAAGGCTAGGAAAGAGCAGAGCCCCAGTCTTCCTGTTTATCTGCCATGACTGCCAGGGCAAGTGAGGACCAGCAAGACAATTCCTGCCTAGCACCTTCCTTGGAGGAGAGAGAGTGCAACGTTTCATTTTAGCATTTTGGCGCTCACGAGGGAGACAAACTGCTTTGGCTGTTTGCCAGGCTAGGAAAGAGCAGAGCCCCAGTCTTGCTGTTTATCTGCCATGACTGCCAGGGCAAGTGAGGACCAGCAAGACAATTCCTGCCTAGCACCTTCCTTGGAGGAGAGAGAGTGCAACGTTTCATTTTGCTTTTTGGAGTACGAGAGTGTGAAAAAGCAGAGTGCCTGTTTGCAAGGCTAGGAAAGAGAAGAGCCCGAGTCTTGCTGTTTATCTGCAATGACTGCCAGGGCAAGTGAGGACCAGCAAGACAATTCCTGCCTAGCAGCTTCCTTGGAGGAGAGAGAGTGCAACGTTTCATTTTATCATTTTGGCGCTCACGAGGGAGACAAACTGCTTTGGCTGTTTGTAACGCTAGGAAAGAGCAGAGCCCGAGTCTTGCTGTTTACCTGCCATGACTGCCAGGGCAAGTGAGGACCAGCAAGACAATTCCTGCCTAGCACCTTCCTTGGAGGAGAGAGGGTGCAACGTTTCATTTTAGCATTTTGGAGTGCGAGAGTGTGAAAAAGCAGAGTGCCTGTTTGCAAGGCTAGGAAAGAGCAGAGCCCCAGTCTTGGTGTTTTTCTGCAATGACTGCCAGGGCATGTGAGGACCAGCAAGACAATTCCTGCGTAGCACCTTCCTTGGAGGAGAGAGAGTGCAACGTTTCATTTGGCTATTTGGAGTGCGAGAGTGAGAAAAAGCAGAGTGCCTGTTTGCAAGGCTAGGAAAGAGCAGAGCCCGAGTCTTGCTGTTTATCTGCAATGACTGCCAGGGCAAGTGAGGACCAGCAAGACAATTCCTGCCTAGCACCTTCCTTGGAGGAGAGAGAGTGCAACGTTTCATTTTAGCATTTTGGCGCTCAGGATCGAGACAAACTGCTTTGGCTGTTTGCAAGGCTAGGAAAGAGCAGAGCCCGAGTCTTGCTGTTTACCTGCCATGACTGCCAGGGCAAGTGAGGACCAGCAAGACAATTCCTGCCTACCACCTTCCTTGGAGGAGAGAGAGTGCAACGTTTCATTTTAGCATTTTGGCGCTCACGAGGGAGACAAACTGCTTTGGCTGTTTGCAAGGCTAGGAAAGAGCAGAGCCCCAGTCGTGCTGTTTATCTGCCATGACTGCCAGGGCAAGTGGGGACCAGCAAGACAATTCCTGCCTAGTACCTTCCTTGGATGAGAGAGAGTGCAACGTTTCTTTTTGCTTTTTGGAGTGCGAGAGTGTGAAAAAGCAGAGTGTCTGTTTGCAAGGCTAGGAAAGAGCAGAGCCCCAGTCTTGTTGTTTATGTGCAATGACTGCCAGGGCAAGTGAGGACCAGCAAGACAATTCCTGCCTAGCACCTTCCTTGGAGGAGAGAGAGTGCATCGTTTCATTTTAGCATTTTCGCGCTCACGATGGAGACAAACTGCTTTGGCTGTTTGCAAGGCTAGGAAAGAGTAGAGCCCCAGTCTTGCTGTTTATCTGCCATGACTGCCAGGGCAATTGAGGACCAGCAAGACAATTCCTACCTAGCACCTTCCTTGGAGGAGAGAGAGTGCAACGTTTCATTTTAGCATTTTGGCGCTTACGAGGGAGACAAACTGATTTGGCTGTTTGCAAGGCTAGGAAAGAGCAGAGCCCCAGTCTTGCTGTTTACCTGCCATGACTGTAAGGGCAAGTGAGGACCAGAAGACAATTCCTGCCTAGCAGCTTCCTTGGAGGAGAGAGAGTGCAACGTTTCATTTTATCATTTTGGCGCTCACGAGGGAGACAAACTGCTTTGGCTGTTTGTAACGCTAGGAAAGAGCAGAGCCCCAGTCTTGCTGTTTATCTGCCATGACTGCAAGGGCAAGTGAGGACCAGCAAGACAATTCCTGCCTAGCACCTTCCTTTGAGGAGAGAGGGTGCAACGTTTCATTTTAGCATTTTGGAGTGCGAGAGTGTGAAAAAGCAGAGTGCCTGTTTGCAAGGCTAGGAAAGAGCAGAGCCCGAGTCTTGCTGTTTATCTGCAATGACTGCCAGGGCAAGTGAGGACCAGCAAGACAATTTCTGCCTAGCACCTTCCTTGGAGGAGAGAGAGTGCAACGTTTCATTTTAGCATTTTGGCGCTCACGAGGGAGACAAACTGCTTTGGCTGTTTGCAAGGCTAGGAAAGAGCAGAGCCCCAGTCGTGCTGTTTATCTGCCATGACTGCCAGGGCAAGTGAGGACCAGCAAGACAATTCCTGCCTAGCACCTTCCTTGGAGGAGAGAGAATGCAACGTTTCTTTTTGCTTTTTGGAGTGCAAGAGAGAGAAAAAGCAGAGTGCCTGTTTGCAAGGCTAGGAAAGAGCAGAGCCCCAGTCTTGCTGTTTATCTGCAATGACTGCCAGGGCAAGTGAGGACCAGCAAGACAATTCCTGCCTAGCACCTTCCTTGGAGGAGAGAGAGTGCAACGTTTCATGTTAGCATTTTGGCGCTCACGAGGGAGACAAACCTCTTTGGCTGTTTGCAAGGCTAGGAAAGAGCAGAGCCCCAGTCTTGCTGTTTATCTGCCATGACTGCCAGGGCAAGTGAGGACCAGCAAGATAATTCCTGCCTAGCACCTTCCTTGGAGGAGAGAGAGTGCAACGTTTCATTTTAAGCATTTTGGCGCTCACGAGGGAGACAAACTGCTTTGGCTGTTTGCAAGGCTAGGAAAGAGCAGAGCCCGAGTCGTGCTGTTTATCTGCCATGACTGCCAGGGCAAGTGAGGACCAGCAAGACAATTCCTGCCTAGCACCTTCCTTGGAGGAGAGAGAGTGCAACGTTTCATTTTGCTTTTTGGAGTGCGAGAGTGTGAAAAAGCAGAGGGCCTGCTTGCCAGGCTAGGAAAGAGCAGAGCCCCAGTCTTGCTGTTTATCTGCAATGACTGCCAGGGCAAGCGAGGACCAGCAAGACAATTCCTGCCTAGCACCTTCCTTGGAGGAGAGAGAGTGCAACGTTTCATTTTAGCATTTTGGCGCTCAGGATCGAGACAAACTGCTTTGGCTGTTTGCAAGGCTAGGAAAGAGCAGAGCCCCAGTCTTGCTGTTTATCTGCCATGACTGCCAGGGCAAGTGAGGACCAGCAAGACAATTCCTGCCTAGCACCTTCCTTGGAGGAGAGAGAGTGCAACGTTTCATTTTAGCATTTTGGCGCTCACGAGGGAGACAAACTGCTTTGGCTGTTTGCAAGGCTAGGAAAGAGCAGAGCCCCAGTCGTGCTGTTTATCTGCCATGACTGCCAGGGCAAGTGAGGACCAGCAAGACAATTCCTGCCTAGTACCTTCCTTGGAGGGGAGAGTGTGCAACGTTTCATTTTGCTTTTTGGAGTGCGAGAGTGAGAAAAAGCAGAGTGCCTGTTTGCAAGGCTAGGAAAGAGCAGAGCCCCAGTCTTGGTGTTTATCTGCAATGACTGCCAGGGCATGTGAGGACCAGCAAGACAATTCCTGCCTAGCACCTTCCTTGGAGGAGAGAGAGTGCAACGTTTCTTTTGGCTTTTTGGAATGCGAGAGTGAGAAAAAGCAGAGTGCCTGTTTGTAAGGCTAGGAAAGAGCAGAGCCCGAGTCTTGCTGTTTATCTGCCATGACTGCCAGGGCAAGTGAGGACCAGCAAGACAATTCCTGCCGAGCACCTTCCTTGGACGAGAGAGAGTGCAACGTTTCATTTTAGCATTTTGGCGTTCACGAGGGAGACAAACTACTTTGGCTGTTTGCAAGGCTAGGAAAGAGCAGAGCCCGAGTCTTGCTGTTTACCTGCAATGACTGCCAGGGCAAGTGAGGACCAGCAAGACAATTCTTGCCTAGCACCTTCCTTGGAGGACAGAGAGTGCAACGTTTCATTTTGCTTTTTGGAGTGCGAGAGTGAGAAAAAGCAGAGTGCCTGTTTGCAAGGCTAGGAAAGAGCAGACACCAGTC
This sequence comes from Phaethon aethereus, assembly GCF_964289735.1. NCBI lineage: Eukaryota > Metazoa > Chordata > Aves > Phaethontiformes > Phaethontidae > Phaethon > Phaethon aethereus. Next base: position 19,783,957 of record NC_138591.1, read on the forward strand.
TTGCTGTTTATCTGCAATGACTGCCAGGGCAAGTGAGGACCAGCAAGACAATTCCTGCCTAGCACCTTCCTTGGAGGAGAGAGAGTGCAAAGTTTCATTTTAGCATTTTGGCGCTCACGAGGGAGACAAACTGCTTTGGCTGTTTGCAAGGCTAGGAAAGAGCAGAGCCCGAGTCTTGCTGTTTATCTGCAATGACTGCCAGGGCAAGTGAGGACCAGCAAGAAAATTCCTGCCTAGCACCTTCCTTGGAGGAGAGAGTGCAACGTTTCATTTTGCTTTTTGGAGTGCGAGAGTGAGAAAAAGCAGAGTGCCTGTTTGCAAGGGTAGGAAAGAGCAGAGCCCGAGTCTTGCTGTTTACATGCAATGACTGCCAGGGCAAGTGAGGACCAGCAAGACAATTCCTGCCTAGGACCTTCCTTGGAGGATAGAGAGTGCAACGTTTCATTTTAGCGTTTTGGCGCTCACGAGGGAGACAAACTGCTTTGGCTGTTTGCAAGGGTAGGAAAGAGCAGAGCCCGAGTCTTGCTGTTTACCTGCCATGACTGCCAGGGCAAGTGACGACCAGCAAGACAATTCCTGCCTAGCACCTTCCTTGGAGGAGAGAGAGTGCAACGTTTCATTTTGCTTTTTGGAGTGCGAGAGTGAGAAAAAGCAGAGTGCCTGTTTGCAAGGCTAGGAAAGAGCAGAGCCCGAGTCTTGCTGTTTACATGCAATGACTGACAGGGCAAGTGAGGACCAGCAAGACAATTCCTGCCTAGCACCTTCCTTGGAGGAGAGAGAGTGCAAAGTTTCATTTTAGCATTTTGTCGCTCACGAGGGAGACAAACTGCTTTGGCTGTTTGCAAGGCTAGGAAAGAGCAGAGCCCCAGTCTTGCTGTTTATCTGCAATGACTGCCAGGGCAAGTGAGGACCAGCAAGACAATTCCTGCCTAGCACCTTCCTTGGAGGAGAGAGAGTGCAACGTTTCATTTTAGCATTTTGTCGATCACGAGGGAGACAAACTGCTTTGGCTGTTTGCAAGGCTAGGAAAGAGCAGAGCCCGAGTCTTGCTGTTTACCTGCCATGACTGCCAGGGCAAGTGAGGACCAGCAAGACAATTCCTGCCTAGCACCTTCCTTGGAGGAGAGAGAGTGCAACGTTTCATTTTAGCATTTTGTCGCTCACGAGGGAGACAAACTGCTTTGGCTGTTTGCAAGGCTAGGAAAGAGCAGAGCCCGAGTCTTGCTGTTTACCTGCCATGACTGCCAGGGCAAGTGAGGACCAGCAAGACAATTCCTGCCTAGCACCTTCCTTGGAGGAGAGAGAGTGCTAGGTTTCATTTTGCTTTTTGGAGTGCGAGAGTGAGAAAAAGCGGAGTGCCTGTTTGCAAGGCTAGGAAAGAGCAGAGCCCCAGTCTTCCTGTTTATCTGCAATGACTGCCAGGGCAAGTGAGGACCAGCAAGACAATTCCTGCCTAGCACCTTCCTTGGAGGAGAAAGAGTGCAACGTTTCATTTTAGCATTTTGGCGCTCACGAGGGAGACAAACTGCTTTGGCTGTTTGCAAGGCTAGGAAAGAGCAGAGCCCCAGTCTTGCTGTTTATCTGCAATGACTGCCAGGGCAAGTGAGGACCAGCAAGACAATTCCTGCCTAGCACCTTCCTTGGAGGAGAGAGAGTGCAACGTTTCATTTTGCTTTTTAGAGTGTGAGAGTGAGAAAAAGCAGAGTGCCTGTTTGCAAGGCTAGGAAAGAGCAGAGCCCGAGTCTTGCTGTTTATCTGCAATGTCTGCCAGGGCAAGTGAGGACCAGCAAGATAATTCCTGCCTAGCACCTTCCTTGGAGGAGAGAGAGTGCAACGTTTCATTTTAGCATTTTGGCGCTCACGAGGGAGACAAACTTCTTTCGCTGTTTGCAAGGCTAGGAAAGAGCAGAGCCCGAGTCTTGCTGTTTATCTGCAATGACTGCCAGGGCAAGTGAGGACCAGCAAGAGAATTCCTGCCTAGCACCTTCCTTGGAGGAGAGAGAGTGCAACGTTACATTTTGCTTTTTGGAGCGCGAGAGTAAGAAAAAGCAGAGTGCCTGTTTGCAAGGCTAGGAAAGAGCAGAGCCCGAGTCTTGCTGTTTATCTGCAATGACTGCCAGGGCAAGTGAGGACCAGCAAGACAATTCCTGCCTAGCACCTTCCTTGGAGGAGAGAGAGTGCAAAGTTTCATTTTAGCATTTTGGCGCTCACGAGGGAGACAAACTGCTTTGGCTGTTTGCAAGGCTAGGAAAGAGCAGAGCCCGAGTCTTGCTGTTTATCTGCAATGACTGCCAGGGCAAGTGAGGACCAGCAAGACAATTTCTGCCTAGCACCTTCCTTGGAGGAGAGAGAGTGCAAAGTTTCATTTTATCATTTAGGCGCTCACGAGGGAGACAAACTGCTTTGGCTGTTTGCAAGGCTAGGAAAGAGCAGAGCCCCAGTCTTGCTGTTTATCTGCAATGACTGCCAGGGCAAGTGAGGACCAGCAAGACAATTCCTGCCTAGCACTTTTCTTGGAGGAGAGAGAGTGCAACGTTTCATTTGGCTTTTTGGAGTGTGAGAGTGAGAAAAAGCAGAGTACCTGTTTGCAAGGCTAGGAAAGAGCAGAGCCCCAGTCTTGCTGTTTATCTGCAATGACTGCCAGGGCAAGTGAGGACCAGCAAGAGAATTCCTGCCTAGCACCTTCCTTGGAGGAGAGAGAGTGCAACGTTTCATTTGGCTTTTTGGAGTGCGAGAGTGAGAAAAAGCAGAGTACCTGTTTGCAAGGCTAGGAAAGAACAGAGCCCCAGTCTTGCTGTTTATCTGCAATGACTGCCAGCGCAAGTGAGGACCAGCAAGACAATTCCTGCCTAGCACCTTCCTTGGAGGAGAGAGAGTGCAACGTTTCATTTTAGCATTTTGTCGCTCACGAGGGAGACAAACTGCTTTGGCTGTTTGCAAGGCTAGGAAAGAGCAGAGCCCGAGTCTTGCTGTTTACCTGCCATGACTGCCAGGGCAAGTGAGGACCAGCAAGACAATTCCTGCCTAGCACCTTCCTTGGAGGAGAGAGAGTGCAACGTTTCATTTTGCATTTTGGAGTGCGAGAGTGAGAAAAAGCAGAGTGCCTGTTTGCAAGGCTAGGAAAGAGCAGAGCCCGAGTCTTGCTGTTTACCTGCAATGCCTGCCAGGGCAAGTGAGGACCAGCAAGACAATTCCTACCTAGCACCTTCCTTGGAGGAGAGAGAGTGCAACGTTTCATTTTAGCATTTTGGCGCTCACGAGGGAGACAAACTGCTTTGGCTGTTTGCAAGGCTAGGAAACAGCAGAGCCCCAGTCTTGCTGTTTATCTGCAATGACTGCCAGGGCAAGTGAGGACCAGCAAGACAATTCCTGCCTAGCACCTTCCTTGGAGGAGAGAGAGTGCAACGTTTCATTTGGCTTTTTGGAGTGCGAGAGTGAGAAAAAGCAGAGTACCTGTTTGCAAGGCTAGGAAAGAGCAGAGCCCCAGTCTTGCTGTTTATCTGCAATGACTGCCAGCGCAAGTGAGGACCAGCAAGATAATTCCTGCCTAGCACCTTCCTTGGAGGAGAGAGAGTGCAACGTTTCATTTTAGCATTTTGTCGCTCACGAGGGAGACAAACTTCTTTGTCTGTTTGCAAGGCTAGGAAAGAGCAGAGCCCCAGTCTTGCTGTTTACCTGCCATGACTGCCAGGGCAAGTGAGGACCAGCAAGACAATTCCTGCCTAGCACCTTCCTTGGAGGAGCGAGAGTGCAACGTTTCATTTTAGCATTTTGTCGCTCACGAGGGAGACAAACTGCTTTGGCTGTTTGCAAGGCTAGGAAAGAGCAGAGCCCGAGTCTTGCTGTTTACCTGCCATGACTGCCAGGGCAAGTGAGGACCAGCAAGACAATTCCTGCCTAGCACCTTCCTTGGAGGAGAGAGAGTGCAACGTTTCATTTTAGCATTTTGGCGCTCACGAGGGAGACAAACTGCTTTCGCTGTTTGCAAGGCTAGGAAAGAGCAGAGCCCCAGTCTTGCTGTTTATCTGCAATGACTGCCAGGGCAAGTGAGGACCAGCAAGACTATTCCTGCCAGCACTTTCCTTGGAGGAGAGAGAGTGCAACGTTTCATTTTGCTTTTTGGAGTGCGAGAGTGAGAGAAAGCAGAGTGCCTGTTTGCAAGGCTAGGAAAGAGCACAGCCCCAGTCTTGCTGTTTATCTGCAAAGACTGCCAGGGCAAGTGAGGACCAGCAAGACAATTCCTGCCTAGCACCTTCCTTGGAGGAGAGAGAGTGCAACGTTTCATTTTAGCATTTTGGCGCTCACCAGGGAGGCAAACTGCTTTGGCTGTTTGCAAGGCTAGGAAAGAGCAGAGCCCGAGTCTTGCTGTTTATCTACAATGACTGCCAGGGCAAGTGAGGACCAGCAAGACAATTCCTGCCTAGCACCTTCCTTGGAGGAGAGAGAGTGCAACGTTTCATTTTAGCATTTTGGCGCTCACGAGGGAGACAAACTGCTTTGGCTGTTTGCAAGGCTAGGAAAGAACAGAGCCCCAGTCTTGCTGTTTATCTGCAATGACTGCCAGGGCAAGTGAGGACCAGCAAGACAATTCCTGCCTAGCACCTTCCTTGGAGGAGAGAGAGTGCAACGTTTCATTTGGCTTTTTGGAGTGCGAGAGTGAGAAAAAGCAGAGTACCTGTTTGCAAGGCTAGGAAAGAACAGAGCCCCAGTCTTGCTGTTTATCTGCAATGACTGCCAGCGCAAGTGAGGACCAGCAAGATAATTCCTGCCTAGCACCTTCCTTGGAGGAGAGAGAGTGCAACGTTTCATTTTAGCATTTTGGCGCTCACGAGGGAGACAAACTTCTTTGTGTGTTTGCAAGGCTAGGAAAGAGCAGAGCCCCAGTCTTGCTTTTTACCTGCCATGACTGCCAGGGCAAGTGAGGACCAGCAAGACAATTCCTGCCTAGCACCTTCCTTGGAGGAGAGAGAGTGCAACGTTTCATTTTAGCATTTTGTCGCTCACGAGGGAGACAAACTGCTTTGGCTGTTTGCAAGGCTAGGAAAGAGCAGAGCCCGAGTCTTGCTGTTTACCTGCCATGACTGCCAGGGCAAGTGAGGACCAGCAAGACAATTCCTGCCTAGCACCTTCCTTGGAGGAGAGAGAGTGCAACGTTTCATTTTGCATTTTGGAGTGCGAGAGTGAGAAAAAGCAGAGTGCCTGTTTGCAAGGCTAGGAAAGAGCAGAGCCCGAGTCTTGCTGTTTATCTGCAATGACTGCCAGGGCAAGTGAGGACCAGCAAGACAATTCCTGCCTAGCACCCTCCTTGGAGGAGAGAGAGTGCAACGTTTCATTTTAGCATTTTGTCGCTCACGAGGGAGACAAACTGCTTTGGCTGTTTGCAAGGCTAGGAAAGAGCAGAGCCCGAGTCTTGCTGTTTACCTGCCATGACTGCCAGGGCAAGTGAGGACCAGCAAGACAATTCCTGCCTAGCACCTTCCTTGGAGGAGAGAGAGTGCAACGTTTCATTTTGCATTTTGGAGTGCGAGAGTGAGAAAAAGCAGAGTGCCTGTTTGCAAGGCTAGGAAAGAGCAGAGCCCGAGTCTTGCTGTTTACCTGCAATGCCTGCCAGGGCAAGTGAGGACCAGCAAGACAATTCCTACCTAGCACCTTCCTTGGAGGAGAGAGAGTGCAACGTTTCATTTTAGCATTTTGGCGCTCACGAGGGAGACAAACTGCTTTGGCTGTTTGCAAGGCTAGGAAACAGCAGAGCCCCAGTCTTGCTGTTTATCTGCAATGACTGCCAGGGCAAGTGAGGACCAGCAAGACAATTCCTGCCTAGCACCTTCCTTGGAGGAGAGAGAGTGCAACGTTTCATTTGGCTTTTTGGAGTGCGAGAGTGAGAAAAAGCAGAGTACCTGTTTGCAAGGCTAGGAAAGAGCAGAGCCCCAGTCTTGCTGTTTATCTGCAATGACTGCCAGCGCAAGTGAGGACCAGCAAGATAATTCCTGCCTAGCACCTTCCTTGGAGGAGAGAGAGTGCAACGTTTCATTTTAGCATTTTGTCGCTCACGAGGGAGACAAACTTCTTTGTCTGTTTGCAAGGCTAGGAAAGAGCAGAGCCCCAGTCTTGCTGTTTACCTGCCATGACTGCCAGGGCAAGTGAGGACCAGCAAGACAATTCCTGCCTAGCACCTTCCTTGGAGGAGAGAGAGTGCAACGTTTCATTTTAGCATTTTGTCGCTCACGAGGGAGACAAACTGCTTTGGCTGTTTGCAAGGCTAGGAAAGAGCAGAGCCCGAGTCTTGCTGTTTACCTGCCATGACTGCCAGGGCAAGTGAGGACCAGCAAGACAATTCCTGCCTAGCACCTTCCTTGGAGGAGAGAGAGTGCAACGTTTCATTTTAGCATTTTGGCGCTCACGAGGGAGACAAACTGCTTTCGCTGTTTGCAAGGCTAGGAAAGAGCAGAGCCCCAGTCTTGCTGTTTATCTGCAATGACTGCCAGGGCAAGTGAGGACCAGCAAGACTATTCCTGCCAGTACTTTCCTTGGAGGAGAGAGAGTGCAACGTTTCATTTTGCTTTTTGGAGTGCGAGAGTGAGAGAAAGCAGAGTGCCTGTTTGCAAGGCTAGGAAAGAGCACAGCCCCAGTCTTGCTGTTTATCTGCAAAGACTGCCAGGGCAAGTGAGGACCAGCAAGACAATTCCTGCCTAGCACCTTCCTTGGAGGAGAGAGAGTGCAACGTTTCATTTTAGCATTTTGGCGCTCACCAGGGAGGCAAACTGCTTTGGCTGTTTGCAAGGCTAGGAAAGAGCAGAGCCCGAGTCTTGCTGTTTATCTACAATGACTGCCAGGGCAAGTGAGGACCAGCAAGACAATTCCTGACTAGCACCTTCCTTGGAGGAGAGAGAGTGCAACGTTTCATTTTAGCATTTTGGCGCTCACGAGGGAGACAAACTGCTTTGGCTGTTTGCAAGGCTAGGAAAGAACAGAGCCCCAGTCTTGCTGTTTATCTGCAATGACTGCCAGGGCAAGTGAGGACCAGCAAGACAATTCCTGCCTAGCACCTTCCTTGGAGGAGAGAGAGTGCAACGTTTCATTTGGCTTTTTGGAGTGCGAGAGTGAGAAAAAGCAGAGTACCTGTTTGCAAGGCTAGGAAAGAACAGAGCCCCAGTCTTGCTGTTTATCTGCAATGACTGCCAGCGCAAGTGAGGACCAGCAAGATAATTCCTGCCTAGCACCTTCCTTGGAGGAGAGAGAGTGCAACGTTTCATTTTAGCATTTTGGCGCTCACGAGGGAGACAAACTTCTTTGTGTGTTTGCAAGGCTAGGAAAGAGCAGAGCCCCAGTCTTGCTTTTTACCTGCCATGACTGCCAGGGCAAGTGAGGACCAGCAAGACAATTCCTGCCTAGCACCTTCCTTGGAGGAGAGAGAGTGCAACGTTTCATTTTAGCATTTTGTCGCTCACGAGGGAGACAAACTGCTTTGGCTGTTTGCAAGGCTAGGAAAGAGCAGAGCCCGAGTCTTGCTGTTTACCTGCCATGACTGCCAGGGCAAGTGAGGACCAGCAAGACAATTCCTGCCTAGCACCTTCCTTGGAGGAGAGAGAGTGCAACGTTTCATTTTGCATTTTGGAGTGCGAGAGTGAGAAAAAGCAGAGTGCCTGTTTGCAAGGCTAGGAAAGAGCAGAGCCCGAGTCTTGCTGTTTATCTGCAATGACTGCCAGGGCAAGTGAGGACCAGCAAGACAATTCCTGCCTAGCACCCTCCTTGGAGGAGAGAGAGTGCAACGTTTCATTTTGCTTTTTGGAGTGCGAGAGTGAGAAAAAGCAGAGTGCCTGTTTGCAAGGCTAGGAAAGAGCAGAGCCCCAGTCTTGCTGTTTATCTGCAATGACTGCCAGGGCAAGTGAGGACCAGCAAGACAATTCCTGCCTAGCACCTTCCTTGGAGGAGAGAGAGTGCAACGTTTCATTTTAGCATTTTGGCGCTCACGAGGGAGACAAACTTCTTTGTGTGTTTGCAAGGCTAGGAAAGAGCAGAGCCCCAGTCTTGCTTTTTACCTGCCATGACTGCCAGGGCAAGTGAGGACCAGCAAGACAATTCCTGCCTAGCACCTTCCTTGGAGGAGAGAGAGTGCAACGTTTCATTTTAGCATTTTGTCGCTCACGAGGGAGACAAACTGCTTTGGCTGTTTGCAAGGCTAGGAAAGAGCAGAGCCCGAGTCTTGCTGTTTACCTGCCATGACTGCCAGGGCAAGTGAGGACCAGCAAGACAATTCCTGCCTAGCACCTTCCTTGGAGGAGAGAGAGTGCAACGTTTCATTTTGCATTTTGGAGTGCGAGAGTGAGAAAAAGCAGAGTGCCTGTTTGCAAGGCTAGGAAAGAGCAGAGCCCGAGTCTTGCTGTTTACCTGCAATGCCTGCCAGGGCAAGTGAGGACCAGCAAGACAATTCCTACCTAGCACCTTCCTTGGAGGAGAGAGAGTGCAACGTTTCATTTTAGCATTTTGGCGCTCACGAGGGAGACAAACTGCTTTGGCTGTTTGCAAGGCTAGGAAACAGCAGAGCCCCAGTCTTGCTGTTTATCTGCAATGACTGCCAGGGCAAGTGAGGACCAGCAAGACAATTCCTGCCTAGCACCTTCCTTGGAGGAGAGAGAGTGCAACGTTTCATTTGGCTTTTTGGAGTGCGAGAGTGAGAAAAAGCAGAGTACCTGTTTGCAAGGCTAGGAAAGAGCAGAGCCCCAGTCTTGCTGTTTATCTGCAATGACTGCCAGCGCAAGTGAGGACCAGCAAGATAATTCCTGCCTAGCACCTTCCTTGGAGGAGAGAGAGTGCAACGTTTCATTTTAGCATTTTGGCGCTCACGAGGGAGACAAACTTCTTTGTCTGTTTGCAAGGCTAGGAAAGAGCAGAGCCCCAGTCTTGCTGTTTACCTGCCATGACTGCCAGGGCAAGTGAGGACCAGCAAGACAATTCCTGCCTAGCACCTTCCTTAGAGGAGAGAGAGTGCAACGTTTCATTTTAGCATTTTGTCGCTCACGAGGGAGACAAACTGCTTTGGCTGTTTGCAAGGCTAGGAAAGAGCAGAGCCCGAGTCTTGCTGTTTACCTGCCATGACTGCCAGGGCAAGTGAGGACCAGCAAGACAATTCCTGCCTAGCACCTTCCTTGGAGGAGAGAGAGTGCAACGTTTCATTTTAGCATTTTGGCGCTCACGAGGGAGACAAACTGCTTTGGCTGTTTGCAAGGCTAGGAAAGAGCAGAGCCCCAGTCTTGCTGTTTATCTGCAATGACTGCCAGGGCAAGTGAGGACCAGCAAGACTATTCCTGCCAGCACTTTCCTTGGAGGAGAGAGAGTGCAACGTTTCATTTTGCTTTTTGGAGTGCGAGAGTGAGAGAAAGCAGAGTGCCTGTTTGCAAGGCTAGGAAAGAGCACAGCCCCAGTCTTGCTGTTTATCTGCAAAGACTGCCAGGGCAAGTGAGGACCAGCAAGACAATTCCTGCCTAGCACCTTCCTTGGAGGAGAGAGAGTGCAACGTTTCATTTTAGCATTTTGGCGCTCACCAGGGAGGCAAACTGCTTTGGCTGTTTGCAAGGCTAGGAAAGAGCAGAGCCCGAGTCTTGCTGTTTATCTACAATGACTGCCAGGGCAAGTGAGGACCAGCAAGACAATTCCTGCCTAGCACCTTCCTTGGAGGAGAGAGAGTGCAACGTTTCATTTTAGCATTTTGGCGCTCACGAGGGAGACAAACTGCTTTGGCTGTTTGCAAGGCTAGGAAAGAACAGAGCCCCAGTCTTGCTGTTTATCTGCAATGACTGCCAGGGCAAGTGAGGACCAGCAAGACAATTCCTGCCTAGCACCTTCCTTGGAGGAGAGAGAGTGCAACGTTTCATTTGGCTTTTTGGAGTGCGAGAGTGAGAAAAAGCAGAGTACCTGTTTGCAAGGCTAGGAAAGAACAGAGCCCCAGTCTTGCTGTTTATCTGCAATGACTGCCAGCGCAAGTGAGGACCAGCAAGATAATTCCTGCCTAGCACCTTCCTTGGAGGAGAGAGAGTGCAACGTTTCATTTTAGCATTTTGGCGCTCACGAGGGAGACAAACTTCTTTGTGTGTTTGCAAGGCTAGGAAAGAGCAGAGCCCCAGTCTTGCTTTTTACCTGCCATGACTGCCAGGGCAAGTGAGGACCAGCAAGACAATTCCTGCCTAGCACCTTCCTTGGAGGAGAGAGAGTGCAACGTTTCATTTTAGCATTTTGTCGCTCACGAGGGAGACAAACTGCTTTGGCTGTTTGCAAGGCTAGGAAAGAGCAGAGCCCGAGTCTTGCTGTTTACCTGCCATGACTGCCAGGGCAAGTGAGGACCAGCAAGACAATTCCTGCCTAGCACCTTCCTTGGAGGAGAGAGAGTGCAACGTTTCATTTTGCATTTTGGAGTGCGAGAGTGAGAAAAAGCAGAGTGCCTGTTTGCAAGGCTAGGAAAGAGCAGAGCCCGAGTCTTGCTGTTTATCTGCAATGACTGCCAGGGCAAGTGAGGACCAGCAAGACAATTCCTGCCTAGCACCCTCCTTGGAGGAGAGAGAGTGCAACGTTTCATTTTGCTTTTTGGAGTGCGAGAGTGAGAAAAAGCAGAGTGCCTGTTTGCAAGGCTAGGAAACAGCAGAGCCCCAGTCTTGCTGTTTATCTGCAATGACTGCCAGGGCAAGTGAGGACCAGCAAGACAATTCCTGCCTAGCACCTTCCTTGGAGGAGAGAGAGTGCAACGTTTCATTTGGCTTTTTGGAGTGCGAGAGTGAGAAAAAGCAGAGTACCTGTTTGCAAGGCTAGGAAAGAGCAGAGCCCCAGTCTTGCTGTTTATCTGCAATGACTGCCAGCGCAAGTGAGGACCAGCAAGATAATTCCTGCCTAGCACCTTCCTTGGAGGAGAGAGAGTGCAACGTTTCATTTTAGCATTTTGGCGCTCACGAGGGAGACAAACTTCTTTGTCTGTTTGCAAGGCTAGGAAAGAGCAGAGCCCCAGTCTTGCTGTTTACCTGCCATGACTGCCAGGGCAAGTGAGGACCAGCAAGACAATTCCTGCCTAGCACCTTCCTTAGAGGAGAGAGAGTGCAACGTTTCATTTTAGCATTTTGTCGCTCACGAGGGAGACAAACTGCTTTGGCTGTTTGCAAGGCTAGGAAAGAGCAGAGCCCGAGTCTTGCTGTTTACCTGCCATGACTGCCAGGGCAAGTGAGGACCAGCAAGACAATTCCTGCCTAGCACCTTCCTTGGAGGAGAGAGAGTGCAACGTTTCATTTTAGCATTTTGGCGCTCACGAGGGAGACAAACTGCTTTCGCTGTTTGCAAGGCTAGGAAAGAGCAGAGCCCCAGTCTTGCTGTTTATCTGCAAAGACTGCCAGGGCAAGTGAGGACCAGCAAGACAATTCCTGCCTAGCACCTTCCTTGGAGGAGAGAGAGTGCAACGTTTCATTTTAGCATTTTGGCGCTCACCAGGGAGGCAAACTGCTTTGGCTGTTTGCAAGGCTAGGAAAGAGCAGAGCCCGAGTCTTGCTGTTTATCTACAATGACTGCCAGGGCAAGTGAGGACCAGCAAGACAATTCCTGCCTAGCACCTTCCTTGGAGGAGAGAGAGTGCAACGTTTCATTTTAGCATTTTGGCGCTCACGAGGGAGACAAACTGCTTTGGCTGTTTGCAAGGCTAGGAAAGAACAGAGCCCCAGTCTTGCTGTTTATCTGCAATGACTGCCAGGGCAAGTGAGGACCAGCAAGACAATTCCTGCCTAGCACCTTCCTTGGAGGAGAGAGAGTGCAACGTTTCATTTGGCTTTTTGGAGTGCGAGAGTGAGAAAAAGCAGAGTACCTGTTTGCAAGGCTAGGAAAGAACAGAGCCCCAGTCTTGCTGTTTATCTGCAATGACTGCCAGCGCAAGTGAGGACCAGCAAGATAATTCCTGCCTAGCACCTTCCTTGGAGGAGAGAGAGTGCAACGTTTCATTTTAGCATTTTGGCGCTCACGAGGGAGACAAACTTCTTTGTGTGTTTGCAAGGCTAGGAAAGAGCAGAGCCCCAGTCTTGCTTTTTACCTGCCATGACTGCCAGGGCAAGTGAGGACCAGCAAGACAATTCCTGCCTAGCACCTTCCTTGGAGGAGAGAGAGTGCAACGTTTCATTTTAGCATTTTGTCGCTCACGAGGGAGACAAACTGCTTTGGCTGTTTGCAAGGCTAGGAAAGAGCAGAGCCCGAGTCTTGCTGTTTACCTGCCATGACTGCCAGGGCAAGTGAGGACCAGCAAGACAATTCCTGCCTAGCACCTTCCTTGGAGGAGAGAGAGTGCAACGTTTCATTTTGCATTTTGGAGTGCGAGAGTGAGAAAAAGCAGAGTGCCTGTTTGCAAGGCTAGGAAAGAGCAGAGCCCGAGTCTTGCTGTTTATCTGCAATGACTGCCAGGGCAAGTGAGGACCAGCAAGACAATTCCTGCCTAGCACCCTCCTTGGAGGAGAGAGAGTGCAACGTTTCATTTTGCTTTTTGGAGTGCGAGAGTGAGAAAAAGCAGAGTGCCTGTTTGCAAGGCTAGGAAAGAGCAGAGCCCGAGTCTTGCTGTTTACCTGCAATGAGTGCCAGGGCAAGTGAGGACCAGCAAGACAATTCCTGCCTAGCACCTTCCTTGGAGGAGAGAGAGTGCAACGTTTCATTTTAGCATTTTGGCGCTCACGAGGGAGACAAACTGCTTTGGCTGTTTGTAAGGCTAGGAAAGAGCAGAGCCCCAGTCTTGCTGTTTATCTGCAATGACTGCCAGGGCAAGTGAGGACCAGCAAAACAATTCCTGCCTAGCACCTTCCTTGGAGGAGAGAGAGTGCAACGTTACATTTTGCTTTTTGGAGCGCGAGAGTGAGAAAAAGCAGAGTGCCTGTTTGCAAGGCTAGGAAAGAGCAGAGCCCGAGTCTTGCTGTTTATCTGCAATGACTGCCAGGGCAAGTGAGGACCAGCAAGAAAATTCCTGCCTAGCACCTTCCTTGGAGGAGAGAGTGCAACGTTTCATTTTGCTTTTTGGAGTGCGAGAGTGAGAAAAAGCAGAGTGCCTGTTTGCAAGGCTAGGAAAGAGCAGAGCCCGAGTCTTGCTGTTTACATGCAATGACTGCCAGGGCAAGTGAGGACCAGCAAGACAATTCCTGCCTAGGACCTTCCTTGGAGGAGAGAGAGTGCAACGTTTCATTTTAGCATTTTGGCGCTCACGAGGGAGACAAACTGCTTTGGCTGTTTGCAAGGCTAGGAAAGAGCAGAGCCCGAGTCTTGCTGTTTACCTGCCATGACTGCCAGGGCAAGTGAGGACCAGCAAGACAATTCCTGCCTAGCACCTTCCTTGGAGGAGAGAGAGTGCAACGTTTCATTTTGCTTTTTGGAGTGCGAGAGTGAGAAAAAGCAGAGTGCCTGTTTGCAAGGCTAGGAAAGAGCAGAGCCCGAGTCTTGCTGTTTACCTGCAATGACTGCCAGGGCAAGTGAGGACCAGCAAGACAATTCCTGCCTAGCACCTTCCTTGGAGGAGAGAGAGTGCAACGTTTCATTTTAGCATTTTGGCGCTCACGAGGGAGACAAACTTCTTTGTGTGTTTGCAAGGCTAGGAAAGAGCAGAGCCCCAGTCTTGCTTTTTACCTGCCATGACTGCCAGGGCAAGTGAGGACCAGCAAGACAATTCCTGCCTAGCACCTTCCTTGGAGGAGAGAGAGTGCAACGTTTCATTTTAGCATTTTGTCGCTCACGAGGGAGACAAACTGCTTTGGCTGTTTGCAAGGCTAGGAAAGAGCAGAGCCCGAGTCTTGCTGTTTACCTGCCATGACTGCCAGGGCAAGTGAGGACCAGCAAGACAATTCCTGCCTAGCACCTTCCTTGGAGGAGAGAGAGTGCAACGTTTCATTTTGCATTTTGGAGTGCGAGAGTGAGAAAAAGCAGAGTGCCTGTTTGCAAGGCTAGGAAAGAGCAGAGCCCGAGTCTTGCTGTTTATCTGCAATGACTGCCAGGGCAAGTGAGGACCAGCAAGACAATTCCTGCCTAGCACCCTCCTTGGAGGAGAGAGAGTGCAACGTTTCATTTTGCTTTTTGGAGTGCGAGAGTGAGAAAAAGCAGAGTGCCTGTTTGCAAGGCTAGGAAAGAGCAGAGCCCGAGTCTTGCTGTTTACCTGCAATGAGTGCCAGGGCAAGTGAGGACCAGCAAGACAATTCCTGCCTAGCACCTTCCTTGGAGGAGAGAGAGTGCAACGTTTCATTTTAGCATTTTGGCGCTCACGAGGGAGACAAACTGCTTTGGCTGTTTGTAAGGCTAGGAAAGAGCAGAGCCCCAGTCTTGCTGTTTATCTGCAATGACTGCCAGGGCAAGTGAGGACCAGCAAAACAATTCCTGCCTAGCACCTTCCTTGGAGGAGAGAGAGTGCAACGTTACATTTTGCTTTTTGGAGCGCGAGAGTGAGAAAAAGCAGAGTGCCTGTTTGCAAGGCTAGGAAAGAGCAGAGCCCGAGTCTTGCTGTTTATCTGCAATGACTGCCAGGGCAAGTGAGGACCAGCAAGAAAATTCCTGCCTAGCACCTTCCTTGGAGGAGAGAGTGCAACGTTTCATTTTGCTTTTTGGAGTGCGAGAGTGAGAAAAAGCAGAGTGCCTGTTTGCAAGGCTAGGAAAGAGCAGAGCCCGAGTCTTGCTGTTTACATGCAATGACTGCCAGGGCAAGTGAGGACCAGCAAGACAATTCCTGCCTAGGACCTTCCTTGGAGGAGAGAGAGTGCAACGTTTCATTTTAGCATTTTGGCGCTCACGAGGGAGACAAACTGCTTTGGCTGTTTGCAAGGCTAGGAAAGAGCAGAGCCCGAGTCTTGCTGTTTACCTGCCATGACTGCCAGGGCAAGTGAGGACCAGCAAGACAATTCCTGCCTAGCACCTTCCTTGGAGGAGAGAGAGTGCAACGTTTCATTTTGCTTTTTGGAGTGCGAGAGTGAGAAAAAGCAGAGTGCCTGTTTGCAAGGCTAGGAAAGAGCAGAGCCCGAGTCTTGCTGTTTACCTGCAATGACTGCCAGGGCAAGTGAGGACCAGCAAGACAATTCCTGCCTAGCACCTTCCTTGGAGGATAGAGAGTGCAAAGTTTCATTTTAGCATTTTGGCGCTCACGAGGGAGACAAACTGCTTTGGCTCTTTGCAAGGCTAGGAAAGAGCAGAGCCCGAGTCTTGCTGTTTATCTGCAATGACTGCCAGGGCAAGTGAGGACCAGCAAGACAATTCCTGCCTAGCACCTTCCTTGGAGGAGAGAGAGTGCAACGTTTCATTTGGCTTTTTGGAGTGCGAGAGTGAGAAAAAGCAGAGTACCTGTTTGCAAGGCTAGGAAAGAACAGAGCCCCAGTCTTGCTGTTTATCTGCAATGACTGCCAGCGCAAGTGAGGACCAGCAAGATAATTCCTGCCTAGCACCTTCCTTGGAGGAGAGAGAGTGCAACGTTTCATTTTAGCATTTTGGCGCTCACGAGGGAGACAAACTTCTTTGTGTGTTTGCAACGCTAGGAAAGAGCAGAGCCCCAGTCTTGCTTTTTACCTGCCATGACTGCCAGGGCAAGTGAGGACCAGCAAGACAATTCCTGCCTAGCACCTTCCTTGGAGGAGAGAGAGTGCAACGTTTCATTTTAGCATTTTGTCGCTCACGAGGGAGACAAACTTCTTTGGCTGTTTGCAAGGCTAGGAAAGAGCAGAGCCCGAGTCTTGCTGTTTACCTGCCATGACTGCCAGGGCAAGTGAGGACCAGCAAGACAATTCCTGCCTAGCACCTTCCTTGGAGGAGAGAGAGTGCAACGTTTCATTTGGCTTTTTGGAGTGCGAGAGTGAGAAAAAGCAGAGTACCTGTTTGCAAGACTAGGAAAGAACAGAGCCCCAGTCTTGCTGTTTATCTGCAATGACTGCCAGCGCAAGTGAGGACCAGCAAGATAATTCCTGCCTAGCACCTTCCTTGGAGGAGAGAGAGTGCAACGTTTCATTTTAGCATTTTGGCGCTCACGAGGGAGACAAACTTCTTTGTGTGTTTGCAAGGCTAGGAAAGAGCAGAGCCCCAGTCTTGCTTTTTACCTGCCATGACTGCCAGGGCAAGTGAGGACCAGCAAGACAATTCCTGCCTAGCACCTTCCTTGGAGGAGAGAGAGTGCAACGTTTCATTTTAGCATTTTGTCGCTCACGAGGGAGACAAACTGCTTTGGCTGTTTGCAAGGCTAGGAAACAGCAGAGCCCGAGTCTTGCTGTTTACCTGCCATGACTGCCAGGGCAAGTGAGGACCAGCAAGACAATTCCTGCCTAGCACCTTCCTTGGAGGAGAGAGAGTGCAACGTTTCATTTTGCATTTTGGAGTGCGAGAGTGAGAAAAAGCAGAGTGCCTGTTTGCAAGGCTAGGAAAGAGCAGAGCCCGAGTCTTGCTGTTTACCTGCAATGACTGCCAGGGCAAGTGAGGACCAGCAAGACAATTCCTGCCTAGCACCCTCCTTGGAGGAGAGAGAGTGCAACGTTTCATTTTGCTTTTTGGAGTGCGAGAGTGAGAAAAAGCAGAGTGCCTGTTTGCAAGGCTAGGAAAGAGCAGAGCCCGAGTCTTGCTGTTTATCTGCAATGCCTGCCAGGGCAAGTGAGGACCAGCAAGACAATTCCTACCTAGCACCTTCCTTGGAGGAGAGAGTGTGCAACGTTTCATTTTAGCATTTTGGCGCTCACGAGGGAGACAAACTTCTTTGTCTGTTTGCAAGGCTAGGAAAGAGCAGAGCCCCAGTCTTGCTGTTTACCTGCCATGACTGCCAGGGCAAGTGAGGACCAGCAAGACAATTCCTGCCTAGCACCTTCCTTAGAGGAGAGAGAGTGCAACGTTTCATTTTAGCATTTTGTCGCTCACGAGGGAGACAAACTGCTTTGGCTGTTTGCAAGGCTAGGAAAGAGCAGAGCCCGAGTCTTGCTGTTTACCTGCCATGACTGCCAGGGCAAGTGAGGACCAGCAAGACAATTCCTGCCTAGCACCTTCCTTGGAGGAGAGAGAGTGCAACGTTTCATTTTAGCATTTTGGCGCTCACGAGGGAGACAAACTGCTTTCGCTGTTTGCAAGGCTAGGAAAGAGCAGAGCCCCAGTCTTGCTGTTTATCTGCAATGACTGCCAGGGCAAGTGAGGACCAGCAAGACTATTCCTGCCTAGCACTTTCCTTGGAGGAGAGAGAGTGCAACGTTTCATTTTGCTTTTTGGAGTGCGAGAGTGAGAGAAAGCAGAGTGCCTGTTTGCAAGGCTAGGAAAGAGCACAGCCCCAGTCTTGCTGTTTATCTGCAAAGACTGCCAGGGCAAGTGAGGACCAGCAAGACAATTCCTGCCTAGCACCTTCCTTGGAGGAGAGAGAGTGCAACGTTTCATTTTAGCATTTTGGCGCTCACCAGGGAGGCAAACTGCTTTGGCTGTTTGCAAGGCTAGGAAAGAGCAGAGCCCGAGTCTTGCTGTTTATCTACAATGACTGCCAGGGCAAGTGAGGACCAGCAAGACAATTCCTGCCTAGCACCTTCCTTGGAGGAGAGAGAGTGCAACGTTTCATTTTGCTTTTTGGAGTGCGAGAGTGAGAGAAAGCAGAGTGCCTGTTTGCAAGGCTAGGAAAGAGCAGAGCCCCAGTCTTGCTGTTTATCTGCAATGACTGCCAGCGCAAGTGAGGACCAGCAAGATAATTCCTGCCTAGCACCTTCCTTGGAGGAGAGAGAGTGCAACGTTTCATTTTAGCATTTTGGCGCTCACGAGGGAGACAAACTTCTTTGTCTGTTTGCAAGGCTAGGAAAGAGCAGAGCCCCAGTCTTGCTGTTTACCTGCCATGACTGCCAGGGCAAGTGAGGACCAGCAAGACAATTCCTGCCTAGCACCTTCCTTAGAGGAGAGAGAGTGCAACGTTTCATTTTAGCATTTTGTCGCTCACGAGGGAGACAAACTGCTTTGGCTGTTTGCAAGGCTAGGAAAGAGCAGAGCCCAAGTCTTGCTGTTTACCTGCCATGACTGCCAGGGCAAGTGAGGACCAGCAAGACAATTCCTGCCTAGCACCTTCCTTGGAGGAGAGAGAGTGCAACGTTTCATTTTAGCATTTTGGCGCTCACGAGGGAGACAAACTGCTTTCGCTGTTTGCAAGGCTAGGAAAGAGCAGAGCCCCAGTCTTGCTGTTTATCTGCAATGACTGCCAGGGCAAGTGAGGACCAGCAAGACTATTCCTGCCAGCACTTTCCTTGGAGGAGAGAGAGTGCAACGTTTCATTTTGCTTTTTGGAGTGCGAGAGTGAGAGAAAGCAGAGTGCCTGTTTGCAAGGCTAGGAAAGAGCACAGCCCCAGTCTTGCTGTTTATCTGCAAAGACTGCCAGGGCAAGTGAGGACCAGCAAGACAATTCCTGCCTAGCACCTTCCTTGGAGGAGAGAGAGTGCAACGTTTCATTTTAGCATTTTGGCGCTCACCAGGGAGGCAAACTGCTTTGGCTGTTTGCAAGGCTAGGAAAGAGCAGAGCCCGAGTCTTGCTGTTTATCTACAATGACTGCCAGGGCAAGTGAGGACCAGCAAGACAATTCCTGCCTAGCACCTTCCTTGGAGGAGAGAGAGTGCAACGTTTCATTTTAGCATTTTGGCGCTCACGAGGGAGACAAACTGCTTTGGCTGTTTGCAAGGCTAGGAAAGAACAGAGCCCCAGTCTTGCTGTTTATCTGCAATGACTGCCAGGGCAAGTGAGGACCAGCAAGACAATTCCTGCCTAGCACCTTCCTTGGAGGAGAGAGAGTGCAACGTTTCATTTGGCTTTTTGGAGTGCGAGAGTGAGAAAAAGCAGAGTACCTGTTTGCAAGGCTAGGAAAGAACAGAGCCCCAGTCTTGCTGTTTATCTGCAATGACTGCCAGCGCAAGTGAGGACCAGCAAGATAATTCCTGCCTAGCACCTTCCTTGGAGGAGAGAGAGTGCAACGTTTCATTTTAGCATTTTGGCGCTCACGAGGGAGACAAACTTCTTTGTGTGTTTGCAAGGCTAGGAAAGAGCAGAGCCCCAGTCTTGCTTTTTACCTGCCATGACTGCCAGGGCAAGTGAGGACCAGCAAGACAATTCCTGCCTAGCACCTTCCTTGGAGGAGAGAGAGTGCAACGTTTCATTTTAGCATTTTGTCGCTCACGAGGGAGACAAACTGCTTTGGCTGTTTGCAAGGCTAGGAAAGAGCAGAGCCCGAGTCTTGCTGTTTACCTGCCATGACTGCCAGGGCAAGTGAGGACCAGCAAGACAATTCCTGCCTAGCACCTTCCTTGGAGGAGAGAGAGTGCAACGTTTCATTTTGCATTTTGGAGTGCGAGAGTGAGAAAAAGCAGAGTGCCTGTTTGCAAGGCTAGGAAAGAGCAGAGCCCGAGTCTTGCTGTTTATCTGCAATGACTGCCAGGGCAAGTGAGGACCAGCAAGACAATTCCTGCCTAGCACCCTCCTTGGAGGAGAGAGAGTGCAACGTTTCATTTTGCTTTTTGGAGTGCGAGAGTGAGAAAAAGCAGAGTGCCTGTTTGCAAGGCTAGGAAAGAGCAGAGCCCGAGTCTTGCTGTTTATCTGCAATGACTGCCAGGGCAAGTGAGGACCAGCAAGACAATTCCTGCCTAGCACCTTCCTTGGAGGAGAGAGAGTGCAACGTTTCATTTTAGCATTTTGGCGCTCACGAGGGAGACAAACTTCTTTGTGTGTTTGCAAGGCTAGGAAAGAGCAGAGCCCCAGTCTTGCTTTTTACCTGCCATGACTGCCAGGGCAAGTGAGGACCAGCAAGACAATTCCTGCCTAGCACCTTCCTTGGAGGAGAGAGAGTGCAACGTTTCATTTTAGCATTTTGTCGCTCACGAGGGAGACAAACTGCTTTGGCTGTTTGCAAGGCTAGGAAAGAGCAGAGCCCGAGTCTTGCTGTTTACCTGCCATGACTGCCAGGGCAAGTGAGGACCAGCAAGACAATTCCTGCCTAGCACCTTCCTTGGAGGAGAGAGAGTGCAACGTTTCATTTTGCATTTTGGAGTGCGAGAGTGAGAAAAAGCAGAGTGCCTGTTTGCAAGGCTAGGAAAGAGCAGAGCCCGAGTCTTGCTGTTTACCTGCAATGCCTGCCAGGGCAAGTGAGGACCAGCAAGACAATTCCTACCTAGCACCTTCCTTGGAGGAGAGAGAGTGCAACGTTTCATTTTAGCATTTTGGCGCTCACGAGGGAGACAAACTGCTTTGGCTGTTTGCAAGGCTAGGAAACAGCAGAGCCCCAGTCTTGCTGTTTATCTGCAATGACTGCCAGGGCAAGTGAGGACCAGCAAGACAATTCCTGCCTAGCACCTTCCTTGGAGGAGAGAGAGTGCAACGTTTCATTTGGCTTTTTGGAGTGCGAGAGTGAGAAAAAGCAGAGTACCTGTTTGCAAGGCTAGGAAAGAGCAGAGCCCCAGTCTTGCTGTTTATCTGCAATGACTGCCAGCGCAAGTGAGGACCAGCAAGATAATTCCTGCCTAGCACCTTCCTTGGAGGAGAGAGAGTGCAACGTTTCATTTTAGCATTTTGGCGCTCACGAGGGAGACAAACTTCTTTGTCTGTTTGCAAGGCTAGGAAAGAGCAGAGCCCCAGTCTTGCTGTTTACCTGCCATGACTGCCAGGGCAAGTGAGGACCAGCAAGACAATTCCTGCCTAGCACCTTCCTTAGAGGAGAGAGAGTGCAACGTTTCATTTTAGCATTTTGTCGCTCACGAGGGAGACAAACTGCTTTGGCTGTTTGCAAGGCTAGGAAAGAGCAGAGCCCGAGTCTTGCTGTTTACCTGCCATGACTGCCAGGGCAAGTGAGGACCAGCAAGACAATTCCTGCCTAGCACCTTCCTTGGAGGAGAGAGAGTGCAACGTTTCATTTTAGCATTTTGGCGCTCACGAGGGAGACAAACTGCTTTGGCTGTTTGCAAGGCTAGGAAAGAGCAGAGCCCGAGTCTTGCTGTTTACCTGCCATGACTGCCAGGGCAAGTGAGGACCAGCAAGACTATTCCTGCCAGCACTTTCCTTGGAGGAGAGAGAGTGCAACGTTTCATTTTGCTTTTTGGAGTGCGAGAGTGAGAGAAAGCAGAGTGCCTGTTTGCAAGGCTAGGAAAGAGCACAGCCCCAGTCTTGCTGTTTATCTGCAAAGACTGCCAGGGCAAGTGAGGACCAGCAAGACAATTCCTGCCTAGCACCTTCCTTGGAGGAGAGAGAGTGCAACGTTTCATTTTAGCATTTTGGCGCTCACCAGGGAGGCAAACTGCTTTGGCTGTTTGCAAGGCTAGGAAAGAGCAGAGCCCGAGTCTTGCTGTTTATCTACAATGACTGCCAGGGCAAGTGAGGACCAGCAAGACAATTCCTGCCTAGCACCTTCCTTGGAGGAGAGAGAGTGCAACGTTTCATTTTAGCATTTTGGCGCTCACGAGGGAGACAAACTGCTTTGGCTGTTTGCAAGGCTAGGAAAGAACAGAGCCCCAGTCTTGCTGTTTATCTGCAATGACTGCCAGGGCAAGTGAGGACCAGCAAGACAATTCCTGCCTAGCACCTTCCTTGGAGGAGAGAGAGTGCAACGTTTCATTTGGCTTTTTGGAGTGCGAGAGTGAGAAAAAGCAGAGTACCTGTTTGCAAGGCTAGGAAAGAACAGAGCCCCAGTCTTGCTGTTTATCTGCAATGACTGCCAGCGCAAGTGAGGACCAGCAAGATAATTCCTGCCTAGCACCTTCCTTGGAGGAGAGAGAGTGCAACGTTTCATTTTAGCATTTTGGCGCTCACGAGGGAGACAAACTTCTTTGTGTGTTTGCAAGGCTAGGAAAGAGCAGAGCCCCAGTCTTGCTTTTTACCTGCCATGACTGCCAGGGCAAGTGAGGACCAGCAAGACAATTCCTGCCTAGCACCTTCCTTGGAGGAGAGAGAGTGCAACGTTTCATTTTAGCATTTTGTCGCTCACGAGGGAGACAAACTGCTTTGGCTGTTTGCAAGGCTAGGAAAGAGCAGAGCCCGAGTCTTGCTGTTTACCTGCCATGACTGCCAGGGCAAGTGAGGACCAGCAAGACAATTCCTGCCTAGCACCTTCCTTGGAGGAGAGAGAGTGCAACGTTTCATTTTGCATTTTGGAGTGCGAGAGTGAGAAAAAGCAGAGTGCCTGTTTGCAAGGCTAGGAAAGAGCAGAGCCTGAGTCTTGCTGTTTATCTGCAATGACTGCCAGGGCAAGTGAGGACCAGCAAGACAATTCCTGCCTAGCACCCTCCTTGGAGGAGAGAGAGTGCAACGTTTCATTTTGCTTTTTGGAGTGCGAGAGTGAGAAAAAGCAGAGTGCCTGTTTGCAAGGCTAGGAAACAGCAGAGCCCCAGTCTTGCTGTTTATCTGCAATGACTGCCAGGGCAAGTGAGGACCAGCAAGACAATTCCTGCCTAGCACCTACCTTGGAGGAGAGAGAGTGCAACGTTTCATTTGGCTTTTTGGAGTGCGAGAGTGAGAAAAAGCAGAGTACCTGTTTGCAAGGCTAGGAAAGAGCAGAGCCCGAGTCTTGCTGTTTATCTGCAATGACTGCCAGCGCAAGTGAGGACCAGCAAGATAATTCCTGCCTAGCACCTTCCTTGGAGGAGAGAGAGTGCAACGTTTCATTTTAGCATTTTGGCGCTCACGAGGGAGACAAACTTCTTTGTCTGTTTGCAAGGCTAGGAAAGAGCAGAGCCCCAGTCTTGCTGTTTACCTGCCATGACTGCCAGGGCAAGTGAGGACCAGCAAGACAATTCCTGCCTAGCACCTTCCTTAGAGGAGAGAGAGTGCAACGTTTCATTTTAGCATTTTGTCGCTCACGAGGGAGACAAACTGCTTTGGCTGTTTGCAAGGCTAGGAAAGAGCAGAGCCCGAGTCTTGCTGTTTACCTGCCATGACTGCCAGGGCAAGTGAGGACCAGCAAGACAATTCCTGCCTAGCACCTTCCTTGGAGGAGAGAGAGTGCAACGTTTCATTTTAGCATTTTGGCGCTCACGAGGGAGACAAACTGCTTTCGCTGTTTGCAAGGCTAGGAAAGAGCAGAGCCCCAGTCTTGCTGTTTATCTGCAATGACTGCCAGGGCAAGTGAGGACCAGCAAGACTATTCCTGCCAGCACTTTCCTTGGAGGAGAGAGAGTGCAACGTTTCATTTTGCTTTTTGGAGTGCGAGAGTGAGAGAAAGCAGAGTGCCTGTTTGCAAGGCTAGGAAAGAGCACAGCCCCAGTCTTGCTGTTTATCTGCAAAGACTGCCAGGGCAAGTGAGGACCAGCAAGACAATTCCTGCCTAGCACCTTCCTTGGAGGAGAGAGAGTGCAACGTTTCATTTTAGCATTTTGGCGCTCACCAGGGAGGCAAACTGCTTTGGCTGTTTGCAAGGCTAGGAAAGAGCAGAGCCCGAGTCTTGCTGTTTATCTACAATGACTGCCAGGGCAAGTGAGGACCAGCAAGACAATTCCTGCCTAGCACCTTCCTTGGAGGAGAGAGAGTGCAACGTTTCATTTTAGCATTTTGGCGCTCACGAGGGAGACAAACTGCTTTGGCTGTTTGCAAGGCTAGGAAAGAACAGAGCCCCAGTCTTGCTGTTTATCTGCAATGACTGCCAGGGCAAGTGAGGACCAGCAAGACAATTCCTGCCTAGCACCTTCCTTGGAGGAGAGAGAGTGCAACGTTTCATTTGGCTTTTTGGAGTGCGAGAGTGAGAAAAAGCAGAGTACCTGTTTGCAAGGCTAGGAAAGAACAGAGCCCCAGTCTTGCTGTTTATCTGCAATGACTGCCAGCGCAAGTGAGGACCAGCAAGATAATTCCTGCCTAGCACCTTCCTTGGAGGAGAGAGAGTGCAACGTTTCATTTTAGCATTTTGGCGCTCACGAGGGAGACAAACTTCTTTGTGTGTTTGCAAGGCTAGGAAAGAGCAGAGCCCCAGTCTTGCTTTTTACCTGCCATGACTGCCAGGGCAAGTGAGGACCAGCAAGACAATTCCTGCCTAGCACCTTCCTTGGAGGAGAGAGAGTGCAACGTTTCATTTTAGCATTTTGTCGCTCACGAGGGAGACAAACTGCTTTGGCTGTTTGCAAGGCTAGGAAAGAGCAGAGCCCGAGTCTTGCTGTTTACCTGCCATGACTGCCAGGGCAAGTGAGGACCAGCAAGACAATTCCTGCCTAGCACCTTCCTTGGAGGAGAGAGAGTGCAACGTTTCATTTTGCATTTTGGAGTGCGAGAGTGAGAAAAAGCAGAGTGCCTGTTTGCAAGGCTAGGAAAGAGCAGAGCCCGAGTCTTGCTGTTTATCTGCAATGACTGCCAGGGCAAGTGAGGACCAGCAAGACAATTCCTGCCTAGCACCCTCCTTGGAGGAGAGAGAGTGCAACGTTTCATTTTGCTTTTTGGAGTGCGAGAGTGAGAAAAAGCAGAGTGCCTGTTTGCAAGGCTAGGAAAGAGCAGAGCCCGAGTCTTGCTGTTTGCCTGCAATGAGTGCCAGGGCAAGTGAGGACCAGCAAGACAATTCCTGCCTAGCACCTTCCTTGGAGGAGAGAGAGTGCAACGTTTCATTTTAGCATTTTGGCGCTCACGAGGGAGACAAACTGCTTTGGCTGTTTGTAAGGCTAGGAAAGAGCAGAGCCCCAGTCTTGCTGTTTATCTGCAATGACTGCCAGGGCAAGTGAGGACCAGCAAAACAATTCCTGCCTAGCACCTTCCTTGGAGGAGAGAGAGTGCAACGTTACATTTTGCTTTTTGGAGCGCGAGAGTGAGAAAAAGCAGAGTGCCTGTTTGCAAGGCTAGGAAAGAGCAGAGCCCGAGTCTTGCTGTTTATCTGCAATGACTGCCAGGGCAAGTGAGGACCAGCAAGAAAATTCCTGCCTAGCACCTTCCTTGGAGGAGAGAGTGCAACGTTTCATTTTGCTTTTTGGAGTGCGAGAGTGAGAAAAAGCAGAGTGCCTGTTTGCAAGGCTAGGAAAGAGCAGAGCCCGAGTCTTGCTGTTTACATGCAATGACTGCCAGGGCAAGTGAGGACCAGCAAGACAATTCCTGCCTAGGACCTTCCTTGGAGGAGAGAGAGTGCAACGTTTCATTTTAGCATTTTGGCGCTCACGAGGGAGACAAACTGCTTTGGCTGTTTGCAAGGCTAGGAAAGAGCAGAGCCCGAGTCTTGCTGTTTACCTGCCATGACTGCCAGGGCAAGTGAGGACCAGCAAGACAATTCCTGCCTAGCACCTTCCTTGGAGGAGAGAGAGTGCAACGTTTCATTTTGCTTTTTGGAGTGCGAGAGTGAGAAAAAGCAGAGTGCCTGTTTGCAAGGCTAGGAAAGAGCAGAGCCCGAGTCTTGCTGTTTACCTGCAATGACTGCCAGGGCAAGTGAGGACCAGCAAGACAATTCCTGCCTAGCACCTTCCTTGGAGGATAGAGAGTGCAAAGTTTCATTTTAGCATTTTGGCGCTCACGAGGGAGACAAACTGCTTTGGCTCTTTGCAAGGCTAGGAAAGAGCAGAGCCCGAGTCTTGCTGTTTATCTGCAATGACTGCCAGGGCAAGTGAGGACCAGCAAGACAATTCCTGCCTAGCACCTTCCTTGGAGGAGAGAGAGTGCAACGTTTCATTTGGCTTTTTGGAGTGCGAGAGTGAGAAAAAGCAGAGTACCTGTTTGCAAGGCTAGGAAAGAACAGAGCCCCAGTCTTGCTGTTTATCTGCAATGACTGCCAGCGCAAGTGAGGACCAGCAAGATAATTCCTGCCTAGCACCTTCCTTGGAGGAGAGAGAGTGCAACGTTTCATTTTAGCATTTTGGCGCTCACGAGGGAGACAAACTTCTTTGTGTGTTTGCAACGCTAGGAAAGAGCAGAGCCCCAGTCTTGCTTTTTACCTGCCATGACTGCCAGGGCAAGTGAGGACCAGCAAGACAATTCCTGCCTAGCACCTTCCTTGGAGGAGAGAGAGTGCAACGTTTCATTTTAGCATTTTGTCGCTCACGAGGGAGACAAACTTCTTTGGCTGTTTGCAAGGCTAGGAAAGAGCAGAGCCCGAGTCTTGCTGTTTACCTGCCATGACTGCCAGGGCAAGTGAGGACCAGCAAGACAATTCCTGCCTAGCACCTTCCTTGGAGGAGAGAGAGTGCAACGTTTCATTTGGCTTTTTGGAGTGCGAGAGTGAGAAAAAGCAGAGTACCTGTTTGCAAGACTAGGAAAGAACAGAGCCCCAGTCTTGCTGTTTATCTGCAATGACTGCCAGCGCAAGTGAGGACCAGCAAGATAATTCCTGCCTAGCACCTTCCTTGGAGGAGAGAGAGTGCAACGTTTCATTTTAGCATTTTGGCGCTCACGAGGGAGACAAACTTCTTTGTGTGTTTGCAAGGCTAGGAAAGAGCAGAGCCCCAGTCTTGCTTTTTACCTGCCATGACTGCCAGGGCAAGTGAGGACCAGCAAGACAATTCCTGCCTAGCACCTTCCTTGGAGGAGAGAGAGTGCAACGTTTCATTTTAGCATTTTGTCGCTCACGAGGGAGACAAACTGCTTTGGCTGTTTGCAAGGCTAGGAAAGAGCAGAGCCCGAGTCTTGCTGTTTACCTGCCATGACTGCCAGGGCAAGTGAGGACCAGCAAGACAATTCCTGCCTAGCACCTTCCTTGGAGGAGAGAGAGTGCAACGTTTCATTTTGCATTTTGGAGTGCGAGAGTGAGAAAAAGCAGAGTGCCTGTTTGCAAGGCTAGGAAAGAGCAGAGCCCGAGTCTTGCTGTTTACCTGCAATGACTGCCAGGGCAAGTGAGGACCAGCAAGACAATTCCTGCCTAGCACCCTCCTTGGAGGAGAGAGAGTGCAACGTTTCATTTTGCTTTTTGGAGTGCGAGAGTGAGAAAAAGCAGAGTGCCTGTTTGCAAGGCTAGGAAAGAGCAGAGCCCGAGTCTTGCTGTTTATCTGCAATGCCTGCCAGGGCAAGTGAGGACCAGCAAGACAATTCCTACCTAGCACCTTCCTTGGAGGAGAGAGTGTGCAACGTTTCATTTTAGCATTTTGGCGCTCACGAGGGAGACAAACTTCTTTGTCTGTTTGCAAGGCTAGGAAAGAGCAGAGCCCCAGTCTTGCTGTTTACCTGCCATGACTGCCAGGGCAAGTGAGGACCAGCAAGACAATTCCTGCCTAGCACCTTCCTTAGAGGAGAGAGAGTGCAACGTTTCATTTTAGCATTTTGTCGCTCACGAGGGAGACAAACTGCTTTGGCTGTTTGCAAGGCTAGGAAAGAGCAGAGCCCGAGTCTTGCTGTTTACCTGCCATGACTGCCAGGGCAAGTGAGGACCAGCAAGACAATTCCTGCCTAGCACCTTCCTTGGAGGAGAGAGAGTGCAACGTTTCATTTTAGCATTTTGGCGCTCACGAGGGAGACAAACTGCTTTCGCTGTTTGCAAGGCTAGGAAAGAGCAGAGCCCCAGTCTTGCTGTTTATCTGCAATGACTGCCAGGGCAAGTGAGGACCAGCAAGACTATTCCTGCCTAGCACTTTCCTTGGAGGAGAGAGAGTGCAACGTTTCATTTTGCTTTTTGGAGTGCGAGAGTGAGAGAAAGCAGAGTGCCTGTTTGCAAGGCTAGGAAAGAGCACAGCCCCAGTCTTGCTGTTTATCTGCAAAGACTGCCAGGGCAAGTGAGGACCAGCAAGACAATTCCTGCCTAGCACCTTCCTTGGAGGAGAGAGAGTGCAACGTTTTATTTTAGCATTTTGGCGCTCACCAGGGAGGCAAACTGCTTTGGCTGTTTGCAAGGCTAGGAAAGAGCAGAGCCCGAGTCTTGCTGTTTATCTACAATGACTGCCAGGGCAAGTGAGGACCAGCAAGACAATTCCTGCCTAGCACCTTCCTTGGAGGAGAGAGAGTGCAACGTTTCATTTTGCTTTTTGGAGTGCGAGAGTGAGAGAAAGCAGAGTGCCTGTTTGCAAGGCTAGGAAAGAGCACAGCCCCAGTCTTGCTGTTTATCTGCAAAGACTGCCAGGGCAAGTGAGGACCAGCAAGATAATTCCTGCCTAGCACCTTCCTTGGAGGAGAGAGAGTGCAACGTTTCATTTTAGCATTTTGGCGCTCACGAGGGAGACAAACTTCTTTGTGTGTTTGCAAGGCTAGGAAAGAGCAGAGCCCCAGTCTTGCTTTTTACCTGCCATGACTGCCAGGGCAAGTGAGGACCAGCAAGACAATTCCTGCCTAGCACCTTCCTTGGAGGAGAGAGAGTGCAACGTTTCATTTTAGCATTTTGTCGCTCACGAGGGAGACAAACTGCTTTGGCTGTTTGCAAGGCTAGGAAAGAGCAGAGCCCGAGTCTTGCTGTTTACCTGCCATGACTGCCAGGGCAAGTGAGGACCAGCAAGACAATTCCTGCCTAGCACCTTCCTTGGAGGAGAGAGAGTGCAACGTTTCATTTTGCATTTTGGAGTGCGAGAGTGAGAAAAAGCAGAGTGCCTGTTTGCAAGGCTAGGAAAGAGCAGAGCCCGAGTCTTGCTGTTTATCTGCAATGACTGCCAGGGCAAGTGAGGACCAGCAAGACAATTCCTGCCTAGCACCCTCCTTGGAGGAGAGAGAGTGCAACGTTTCATTTTGCTTTTTGGAGTGCGAGAGTGAGAAAAAGCAGAGTGCCTGTTTGCAAGGCTAGGAAAGAGCAGAGCCCGAGTCTTGCTGTTTACCTGCAATGACTGCCAGGGCAAGTGAGGACCAGCAAGACAATTCCTGCCTAGCACCTTCCTTGGAGGAGAGAGAGTGCAACGTTTCATTTTAGCATTTTGGCGCTCACGAGGGAGACAAACTGCTTTGGCTGTTTGTAAGGCTAGGAAAGAGCAGAGCCCCAGTCTTGCTGTTTATCTGCAATGACTGCCAGGGCAAGTGAGGACCAGCAAGACAATTCCTGCCTAGCACCTTCCTTGGAGGAGAGAGAGTGCAACGTTTCATTTTAGCATTTTGGCGCTCACGAGGGAGACAAACTTCTTTGTGTGTTTGCAAGGCTAGGAAAGAGCAGAGCCCCAGTCTTGCTTTTTACCTGCCATGACTGCCAGGGCAAGTGAGGACCAGCAAGACAATTCCTGCCTAGCACCTTCCTTGGAGGAGAGAGAGTGCAACGTTTCATTTTAGCATTTTGTCGCTCACGAGGGAGACAAACTGCTTTGGCTGTTTGCAAGGCTAGGAAAGAGCAGAGCCCGAGTCTTGCTGTTTACCTGCCATGACTGCCAGGGCAAGTGAGGACCAGCAAGACAATTCCTGCCTAGCACCTTCCTTGGAGGAGAGAGAGTGCAACGTTTCATTTTAGCATTTTGGCGCTCACGAGGGAGACAAACTGCTTTCGCTGTTTGCAAGGCTAGGAAAGAGCAGAGCCCCAGTCTTGCTGTTTATCTGCAATGACTGCCAGGGCAAGTGAGGACCAGCAAGACTATTCCTGCCTAGCACTTTCCTTGGAGGAGAGAGAGTGCAACGTTTCATTTTGCTTTTTGGAGTGCGAGAGTGAGAGAAAGCAGAGTGCCTGTTTGCAAGGCTAGGAAAGAGCACAGCCCCAGTCTTGCTGTTTATCTGCAAAGACTGCCAGGGCAAGTGAGGACCAGCAAGACAATTCCTGCCTAGCACCTTCCTTGGAGGAGAGAGAGTGCAACGTTTCATTTTAGCATTTTGGCGCTCACCAGGGAGGCAAACTGCTTTGGCTGTTTGCAAGGCTAGGAAAGAGCAGAGCCCGAGTCTTGCTGTTTATCTACAATGACTGCCAGGGCAAGTGAGGACCAGCAAGACAATTCCTGCCTAGCACCTTCCTTGGAGGAGAGAGAGTGCAACGTTTCATTTTAGCATTTTGGCGCTCACGAGGGAGACAAACTGCTTTGGCTGTTTGCAAGGCTAGGAAAGAACAGAGCCCCAGTCTTGCTGTTTATCTGCAATGACTGCCAGCGCAAGTGAGGACCAGCAAGATAATTCCTGCCTAGCACCTTCCTTGGAGGAGAGAGAGTGCAACGTTTCATTTTAGCATTTTGGCGCTCACGAGGGAGACAAACTTCTTTGTGTGTTTGCAAGGCTAGGAAAGAGCAGAGCCCCAGTCTTGCTTTTTACCTGCCATGACTGCCAGGGCAAGTGAGGACCAGCAAGACAATTCCTGCCTAGCACCTTCCTTGGAGGAGAGAGAGTGCAACGTTTCATTTTAGCGTTTTGTCGCTCACGAGGGAGACAAACTGCTTTGGCTGTTTGCAAGGCTAGGAAAGAGCAGAGCCCGAGTCTTGCTGTTTACCTGCCATGACTGCCAGGGCAAGTGAGGACCAGCAAGACAATTCCTGCCTAGCACCTTCCTTGGAGGAGAGAGAGTGCAACGTTTCATTTTGCATTTTGGAGTGCGAGAGTGAGAAAAAGCAGAGTGCCTGTTTGCAAGGCTAGGAAAGAGCAGAGCCCGAGTCTTGCTGTTTATCTGCAATGACTGCCAGGGCAAGTGAGGACCAGCAAGACAATTCCTGCCTAGCACCCTCCTTGGAGGAGAGAGAGTGCAACGTTTCATTTTGCTTTTTGGAGTGCGAGAGTGAGAAAAAGCAGAGTGCCTGTTTGCAAGGCTAGGAAAGAGCAGAGCCCGAGTCTTGCTGTTTACCTGCAATGACTGCCAGGGCAAGTGAGGACCAGCAAGACAATTCCTACCTAGCACCTTCCTTGGAGGAGAGAGAGTGCAACGTTTCATTTTAGCATTTTGTCGCTCACGAGGGAGACAAACTGCTTTGGCTGTTTGTAAGGCTAGGAAAGAGCAGAGCCCCAGTCTTGCTGTTTATCTGCAATGACTGCCAGGGCAAGTGAGGACCAGCAAGACAATTCCTGCCTAGCACCTTCCTTGGAGGAGAGAGAGTGCAACGTTTCATTTTAGCATTTTGGCGCTCACGAGGGAGACAAACTTCTTTGTGTGTTTGCAAGGCTAGGAAAGAGCAGAGCCCCAGTCTTGCTTTTTACCTGCCATGACTGCCAGGGCAAGTGAGGACCAGCAAGACAATTCCTGCCTACCACCTTCCTTGGAGGAGAGAGAGTGCAACGTTTCATTTTAGCATTTTGTCGCTCACGAGGGAGACAAACTGCTTTGGCTGTTTGCAAGGCTAGGAAAGAGCAGAGCCCGAGTCTTGCTGTTTACCTGCCATGACTGCCAGGGCAAGTGAGGACCAGCAAGACAATTCCTGCCTAGCACCTTCCTTGGAGGAGAGAGAGTGCAACGTTACATTTTGCTTTTTGGAGCGCGAGAGTGAGAAAAAGCAGAGTGCCTGTTTGCAAGGCTAGGAAAGAGCAGAGCCCGAGTCTTGCTGTTTACCTGCCATGACTGCCAGGGCAAGTGAGGACCAGCAAGACAATTCCTGCCTAGGACCTTCCTTGGAGGAGAGAGAGTGCAACGTTTCATTTTAGCATTTTGGCGCTCACGAGGGAGACAAACTGCTTTGGCTGTTTGCAAGGCTAGGAAAGAGCAGAGCCCGAGTCTTGCTGTTTACCTGCCATGACTGCCAGGGCAAGTGAGGACCAGCAAGACAATTCCTGCCTAGCACCCTCCTTGGAGGAGAGAGAGTGCAACGTTTCATTTTGCTTTTTGGAGTGCGAGAGTGAGAAAAAGCAGAGTGCCTGTTTGCAAGGCTAGGAAAGAGCAGAGCCCGAGTCTTGCTGTTTATCTGCAATGCCTGCCAGGGCAAGTGAGGACCAGCAAGACAATTCCTACCTAGCACCTTCCTTGGAGGAGAGAGTGTGCAACGTTTCATTTTAGCATTTTGGCGCTCACGAGGGAGACAAACTTCTTTGTCTGTTTGCAAGGCTAGGAAAGAGCAGAGCCCCAGTCTTGCTGTTTACCTGCCATGACTGCCAGGGCAAGTGAGGACCAGCAAGACAATTCCTGCCTAGCACCTTCCTTAGAGGAGAGAGAGTGCAACGTTTCATTTTAGCATTTTGTCGCTCACGAGGGAGACAAACTGCTTTGGCTGTTTGCAAGGCTAGGAAAGAGCAGAGCCCGAGTCTTGCTGTTTACCTGCCATGACTGCCAGGGCAAGTGAGGACCAGCAAGACAATTCCTGCCTAGCACCTTCCTTGGAGGAGAGAGAGTGCAACGTTTCATTTTAGCATTTTGGCGCTCACGAGGGAGACAAACTGCTTTCGCTGTTTGCAAGGCTAGGAAAGAGCAGAGCCCCAGTCTTGCTGTTTATCTGCAATGACTGCCAGGGCAAGTGAGGACCAGCAAGACTATTCCTGCCTAGCACTTTCCTTGGAGGAGAGAGAGTGCAACGTTTCATTTTGCTTTTTGGAGTGCGAGAGTGAGAGAAAGCAGAGTGCCTGTTTGCAAGGCTAGGAAAGAGCACAGCCCCAGTCTTGCTGTTTATCTGCAAAGACTGCCAGGGCAAGTGAGGACCAGCAAGACAATTCCTGCCTAGCACCTTCCTTGGAGGAGAGAGAGTGCAACGTTTCATTTTAGCATTTTGGCGCTCACCAGGGAGGCAAACTGCTTTGGCTGTTTGCAAGGCTAGGAAAGAGCAGAGCCCGAGTCTTGCTGTTTATCTACAATGACTGCCAGGGCAAGTGAGGACCAGCAAGACAATTCCTGCCTAGCACCTTCCTTGGAGGAGAGAGAGTGCAACGTTTCATTTTGCTTTTTGGAGTGCGAGAGTGAGAGAAAGCAGAGTGCCTGTTTGCAAGGCTAGGAAAGAGCACAGCCCCAGTCTTGCTGTTTATCTGCAAAGACTGCCAGGGCAAGTGAGGACCAGCAAGATAATTCCTGCCTAGCACCTTCCTTGGAGGAGAGAGAGTGCAACGTTTCATTTTAGCATTTTGGCGCTCACGAGGGAGACAAACTTCTTTGTGTGTTTGCAAGGCTAGGAAAGAGCAGAGCCCCAGTCTTGCTTTTTACCTGCCATGACTGCCAGGGCAAGTGAGGACCAGCAAGACAATTCCTGCCTAGCACCTTCCTTGGAGGAGAGAGAGTGCAACGTTTCATTTTAGCATTTTGTCGCTCACGAGGGAGACAAACTGCTTTGGCTGTTTGCAAGGCTAGGAAAGAGCAGAGCCCGAGTCTTGCTGTTTACCTGCCATGACTGCCAGGGCAAGTGAGGACCAGCAAGACAATTCCTGCCTAGCACCTTCCTTGGAGGAGAGAGAGTGCAACGTTTCATTTTGCATTTTGGAGTGCGAGAGTGAGAAAAAGCAGAGTGCCTGTTTGCAAGGCTAGGAAAGAGCAGAGCCCGAGTCTTGCTGTTTATCTGCAATGACTGCCAGGGCAAGTGAGGACCAGCAAGACAATTCCTGCCTAGCACCCTCCTTGGAGGAGAGAGAGTGCAACGTTTCATTTTGCTTTTTGGAGTGCGAGAGTGAGAAAAAGCAGAGTGCCTGTTTGCAAGGCTAGGAAAGAGCAGAGCCCGAGTCTTGCTGTTTACCTGCAATGACTGCCAGGGCAAGTGAGGACCAGCAAGACAATTCCTGCCTAGCACCTTCCTTGGAGGAGAGAGAGTGCAACGTTTCATTTTAGCATTTTGGCGCTCACGAGGGAGACAAACTGCTTTGGCTGTTTGTAAGGCTAGGAAAGAGCAGAGCCCCAGTCTTGCTGTTTATCTGCAATGACTGCCAGGGCAAGTGAGGACCAGCAAGACAATTCCTGCCTAGCACCTTCCTTGGAGGAGAGAGAGTGCAACGTTTCATTTTAGCATTTTGGCGCTCACGAGGGAGACAAACTTCTTTGTGTGTTTGCAAGGCTAGGAAAGAGCAGAGCCCCAGTCTTGCTTTTTACCTGCCATGACTGCCAGGGCAAGTGAGGACCAGCAAGACAATTCCTGCCTAGCACCTTCCTTGGAGGAGAGAGAGTGCAACGTTTCATTTTAGCATTTTGGCGCTCACGAGGGAGACAAACTGCTTTGGCTGTTTGCAAGGCTAGGAAACAGCAGAGCCCCAGTCTTGCTGTTTATCTGCAATGACTGCCAGGGCAAGTGAGGACCAGCAAGACAATTCCTGCCTAGCACCTTCCTTGGAGGAGAGAGAGTGCAACGTTTCATTTGGCTTTTTGGAGTGCGAGAGTGAGAAAAAGCAGAGTACCTGTTTGCAAGGCTAGGAAAGAGCAGAGCCCCAGTCTTGCTGTTTATCTGCAATGACTGCCAGCGCAAGTGAGGACCAGCAAGATAATTCCTGCCTAGCACCTTCCTTGGAGGAGAGAGAGTGCAACGTTTCATTTTAGCATTTTGGCGCTCACGAGGGAGACAAACTTCTTTGTCTGTTTGCAAGGCTAGGAAAGAGCAGAGCCCCAGTCTTGCTGTTTACCTGCCATGACTGCCAGGGGAAGTGAGGACCAGCAAGACAATTCCTGCCTAGCACCTTCCTTAGAGGAGAGAGAGTGCAACGTTTCATTTTAGCATTTTGTCGCTCACGAGGGAGACAAACTGCTTTGGCT